>NC_037684.1:47990395-48117073 GCF_003255815.1 Theropithecus gelada | reverse complement strand
GCCGGGCGAGGTGGCGGGCGCCTGTAGTCCCAGCTACTCGGGAGGCTGAGGCCGGAGAACGGCGTGAACCCGGGAGGCGGAGCTTGCAGTGAGCTGAGATCCGGCCACTGCACTCCAGCCTGGGCGACAGAGCGAGACTCCGTCTCAAAAAAAAAAAAAAAAAAAAAAAAAAAAAAAAAAAAAAAAAAAAAAAAGAGAGAGAGAGATGATTGTAGGAAGGCTGAAGGGTTGGAGTGAGATAGGGCAGTGCTGCGTTGGTAAAGCCTGGCTCGCACCAGTCACTCAGGAAGCTGCACGTGCCGTCTATCATTGCAGAAACCCATTGCCCCTGCTGAAAGCCCAGTTCCCAGGCAAGCAGGAAAAACTGTGTCAGTGCTGAGTTCTCATCTAGCTCCCCTTGTGCTCTGAGGAGGGGGACTGGATGATACTAGTGACCCCGCCTTCCAGGCCAGGTCAAGCTGCTGTCAGAACAGTTCCCAGGAATACCCCATCACTGGCCTCAGCTAACCTTTGGGGCTCTGGGGGTCAGGGATGGGGAGGGGGGCAAGGAGGACCCCAACAGGCTGCTCACCCCTGCTCTGCCAACCAGAGCGACCCTCAGTTCCTCCTCTTATGCCCCTGTCCACCCCCACCACCGCCAGCATCTTTAAGGCCCCTCAAGGCCAAGCAATCCCCACCACCCCACCTCTGGGGCCTCCAGGTGTGTGCCCTCTCCGGGAGGGGCTAAAGGACACAGGGTCTTTGGAGCCTGAGCTGGCCCATCCTTCCTGGGGTGGCATCTACCTGTGCTTGGGCTGTGGTGTGGATGAGGGCTTTGTCTGGGAGGAGCTCCCTTTGGGGACTATGGAAAGCCCCCACAGGGATATGCCAGGCACCAAAAGCATCTCGGCCCTGGGTCTGGTTTTCATTTCAGACCTGCAGGGCATCCAGCATATGCCAGCTTTGCCTAGCAACTCACCCACCACTCACTTGGGTTTCTGCTGAAAGGAGGGAATCTAAAGCCAGCTGGTCTTCCCATGTGGGCCAGCTCCTGTGTTTTCTGGAGGATTCTAGCTTTGTTCACTCCTTACCCTGGGAGAAGAGAGGAGCGCTGAAACAACCAGCTTTATAGGACTAGGTTCTATCCTGCGGCTAAATTATTTAGCCCAAAGGACTGACAGCAGAGTCCCCCTCTCCCCAGGGTGGCAGGAGGCGGCGGCAGCCTGGTGAAGGGCAAATGTCTGAGCCTCTGGAGCAATCAAGCCTTCTGTCGGAAATCACGGGCTCTGGCCTTTCATCCTTCCACTTCCCCACACCCTCAGAGCCTGGCAGGTGGTGCCTGGGAGGGCAGGGTCTCAATTTTTCATTCTTAAGTTGTCAGAGCAAGCTCAGTGTGCAATCATTGGGAAGGCAGGGCCTCTGGCTGCTGGCTGACTAATCTCCTTCCTGGAGATTGGAAACATAAAATTTCAGGCGCTGCCACCTTTCCTGCGGGCTGCTCAGCCCTTTCCTCTCCAGCAGCCACCTAGATGCCAAGAGAGACAGGAAGGAGAGAGTGAGGAAGAAGAGGAGAGGCGGTACCGAGCAAGGATGGGTGGCCCCTCCTGGGTCTGAACGTAACTCTGGAGCGCCAGGGTTGCCGTGGGCCCTGTCAGCCCTGCAGATGTATATGACGGCCCGACTTGCTGCAAGGTTAAGACTCACCCTCCCACATGAAGCCCAGTTTTGCACAGAGGCCATGCCCGTCACCATCATTGGGTCAGACTCGACCCATGGCCACGAGTGATCTGGGACTTAGTTTCCTTGCCTTGTCAGTGCCGGACAGCTGGGCCACCAACCTCCTGGGCATTGCAGGAGTCTTTGTCTGATAGCTGGAGCTGCCCATCTCGGCCGTACATGGATCAGAGCTGATAACAAAGGCTGCTTAGAGGAGAGGTAGGGGAGAAAGGGCAACAACCTTTGCTTGGGGCCAAGTGAACTCTCAGGTCAGTTCTGACTGATGCTAACGAAGGGAGTAATTTGGCGGCACATGGCTGGCTGTTCGCCAGCAAGTGTTCATTAGTTGCCTACTTTACCTTAAAACAAACACTGGGTTCCTCTCCTATAAATGGGCCTCTGTGCATTTGCAAAAAGAACTTCTAGAAAACCAAGAATAAAATTAAGACCAAAATGAAACATATACAAAAGGTTTTTCAAGATTCCCTGCACTGGGAGTGTAACCAGTCATGGCTGGACACGGAACAGCCCAGGAGAGCCCTGGACAGTGGCCCAGTTGGAAGGTGGGCAGGGCTGCCGCAGAGACCCAGGCCGTGCAGGGCTGCTGACAGCGGGGTGGCGTGGTGCTGGCACATGAGGCTGTCTGGATGGATGCACAGGGGGCATTTTGGGGGGTCCTTCTGGGGCCTCTCAGAGGCACTAGTTGAGTGGCTGTGGAGGAATTCCAATGCCAACCTGGCAGCAGTGGGCACCAGATGGCCCAGACACAAGACCCCTGGCTGCCGGTGGTGACGGATCAGCGTGGGAGGCAGTCTGCAGGGATCAGTTGTGGGTTTGGGGACAGGTAAACACCAGAAAGCCTCATGTCCCCAGGTGATGACTTCCTCTTAGGGGCCTCACCTGCCACCACCACCACGTCCCACCTCTCCCTGTCGGCTTGGAAAACAAATCTGGGGCAGTTGCTGAGGGAGGTGGAGAGAGTGGGGCCGAGAACTTCATGAGGCAGGCTCAAGTTCATCCACAAACGCCTGGAGAGGACGGTGTCTGACCCACTTTGGGGGGAACACAGATGCAAAAAGAGAGTGTGTGGCGTCTGCTCTGCATACACAATCAGAGGGAAGGGAACCCTGCGGTCCTCGGCAGCCCAGGCCCGAGGAGGGCTGTGGCGCTCCAGAGCAGCCTTTATTAGAAAGGATCGGGTTTTTAACAACCCCAAATGGGGCGCCCCGTGCCGAGCCAGCTGTTCATGGGAGACGCCTGCAGGCATCTGCCGGGGAAAGCTGGTAATGGAACTGAAGTAATGAAGCTGCCATGGCCCCTTCCAGCCCGAGAGCTCCATGCGGTGAGGCGGGGGCAGCCTCTAGCCATCGGCTTAGGTGCTCAGGCTTGGGCTCTGAAGTCCCTGCGCTGGGCCTGTGAGCACAAAGAACATCCTCTGTGCTGCGTCTCCCCTCAGCATCCCTGGTCTACCTGTGGCTGGCAGAGGCTAGAGCTCCTGCCCCTCTGTGAGATGGGCCTGCCTTTCATTCTCCCAGCTCAGAGCTTCTTCAAAGTGCGTGCGAGTAGATGCTGGGGGCGGCGGAGCAGAGAGGGCTCCTCTCCAGGCACCACAGCTGGGATGTGGCACAGGGGAGGTTGCCCAGAGCCAACCTGGAAGCTTCTAGATCTCACTGTGAAACCCATGTGGACACCCAGTGCCATGCTCTCTTGAGGTAGCTGAGGTCATGTCCCCGGTCTTATGGCCAGCCCTCAGAGAGGCTCATCTTGAGGCCACTCTTGGGATGTGATGGCTGACCAAGACGCTGCGGAAGACGTCACGCTCACTGTGGCTCCCCTCTGCACACTGCGCAGGTGCTGTGCTAACAACAACGTCCCAATCGAGGCCTCGCTGCCACTGCACAGACAAGGAACCTGGCGGAGAAGCCTCGATCCATCTGACCACATTGGGAGTAAACGCCAATCGTCCCACACGGGACGGGGAACAAGGCAAGGAGGTCCAGCGTCACCTCCAGTAGGTGCGCTACCTGGCGCAGAGCAGCCACCGGAGACCTGATTGCTCAGGAATCTGCAGTGGCCACCTGGGAGTGAGCCAGCCAGGTCTGCCAGGGCCAGAACAGCAGCCTCACTGCTGGGGACAGCACACCAAGACCCTCCTTCCCCATGTGGATTCAGAAGTATCTGCCACCCAGGCATCCCACACTGACCACTCCCGTCTCCCCAGAACTTACTTGGGGAGCACAAGAAACGAACAGACACTATCACATGGCATCCACGCTTTGAGTTTTCCTGGACAAGTGGTTATTTACAAAGGCCATTTAACCCTTTCAGTGCCATTCTGGCAGAATGAGGGGGCTTCCGAGGCTACTAAGGGGGAGGAGGGCAGAGCAGAGCCCCTCAGAGGAGCTGGCCCGAAGGCTCCTCAGCACAGCTCCGGGGCCCGCAGTCTCCTCCGGCCTCGTTTCAACAGATGGCAGAACTAATTCCTAATTAAGCCCAAGAAAGTTTCCGGCTCAGCACATTTATTTATGATTTTCCGGTCCCTTTGGTGCTCATTCTTCCCCTTTGTCTTCCTGGAACCCAAGCCAGCTTATTTCCAACCCGAGCTCCCCACTTGGTTATTGGGAAAGCATGGCCTCATCTGGGGAGAGAGGAGGGGAAGGGGTGCGGCGGGAGTGTGGGAAGGAGGGAGGGGTGTGTGGGAAGGAGGGAGGGGTGTGTGGGACTCGGTCACACAGCTGCTTTTAAGACAGAATGAAAAGGGAGTTTGTGGCGAACTGACAACTTGGCACAGACTTGAGAGGACAAATAGGCCTTTGAGGTCACTGCCTTTAGGGTGGTTCTCGAAAAACTGCCTGGGGTGAGCTTGGCCCAGAGGCGAGAAACCCTCGTGGGGTCCCTCCCCCATGGAGGGGCTGCCAGTTTTGCTTTGTTTGGTGGCTCCAGGGAGACCTCCATCCCCTTCCTCCCCTCCCGAGCCCCGCTGCGGCCCGGGGCTGAGAGGGGAACACCCCTTCCCTAGGAAGAAACGCTAGGAAGAAAATGTCCCACTGGCTCCAGTGCTGGCTGCTGGGGATGGAACCCTAGACCTAGCTGCACTTCCGAGTTTACCTAACTGGGCAATTTTTCTTCTGGCAAGAGGGCTGTGTCACAGAAAGGTTCACTTGTTAAGCCCAGAGGTCTGAGTCTCTCATGGAGAAAAATCACTGCCTCTGTGGTCGCCCCCAGCAGCACTCTGGAGAAAAGGTTTGCCTGAGAGGCTCCTGACATTTGATTATCTCTTGGATCAAAGGGAAAAGAGAGGCAGATGACTTGCTAAGACAACAATGTCAAGACAACAATGTCACCACCAAAAAAACAAGTGCTGTCGACCTTCACGAGCTGGTCTCCACCTCGGGCTCCTGAGGCTGCCAAGAGCCTCTCTTGAGGCCACTGTCACCTGCTCCGCAGCACTGCAGGGCCCCGGGAGCCTCAGGGTGGGAGACCTGGGGGTGGGAAGGGGCTGGGGGAAACAGGAGTCGATTTTCTAAAGCAACTGCCAAGTCTACTGTGAGCCTGACTCTGGGGAAGTAGCGTCTCCAACAGCAGAATGGCAAGGGGCCCGGGCTGTCCCCAGCCGCCTTCCAGGACCCCGGGGCCCTGCTGGCCACAGAACTCAGCTCCTCCTCCGACTGATGCAGGGGTACAGCTGGTCTCCTGCTCTGAGACAATCGCTCTTTATGTGCTCTCAGCCGCCTCTTCTCCTTTTCATAGTCTTCTCCCTTTCAACAAATGTATTGCTCCCCAGACACGGGGAGGAATCTGTCACCCTAAACAAGTGCAGGGGTCTTCGGAAGCCATTAACTGTCACTATCCTGGGTGTCATCCCCTCTTGAGCTGCCATGCTGGCTAAAGCAGGAGTGTCCCCTCCACCTCTCCCCACCCTGCTCCTGTCCTCCTGGACGAGGGGAAGGAGACAGAAATCAGCTCAGCTTTCTCCATGCCAGCGCCCAAGGCGCCCTTTCCCCGTCCCCAGTGCTGAGGGGCAGGTCAAGTGCAGCCAGTCCCACGTAGGGTAGGGACCAGACCTTGGGGCTACAGATGTGGCTGCCAGGAGCCACAGGAGCTGGAGCACCAGACTTAGGCCAGGAAGGCAAGGGGGAGAACAGTTTTCTCCAAATCCTGCTTTACTGAGAAAACACGTTCTTCTGAGACCACCAGGTTTTACCCACTCGGCCTTACCCAGAACTCTCAAAATACTTCATATAAGCAGAGAAAAAGGAAGGGTGGACAGTTGAGCCCTGGTGTTTCTGATCCCTGCTGACTCTGACTTCTGGACACAATCCCTCCTGGCACCCAGGGAGGCTCCATTCTAAATCCGTCCTTGGAGCTGGTGGGATCCCCAGGTTCTAAGTAACAATTCCCATCTTCCCCCAGGTAGTCATGTTAATTTAACCTGGGGCTTGGAACTTGTGAGTGCAATTTGGGAACAGCACTCACTGGTGAGTACGTGACCAGACAGACTGAATGGAGCAGATGCAGACTTCCGCCCTGTCCAGGGATGGACAGGTGTCCTCCCGCTTCCTCGTGTCAGCTGGATGGCCAAGGACGGGCTCGGCCCAGATGATGTGCCCCTGTGGGGGCCTCACAACTCATCTCCATCCTGCTCTCATCTCCTTGCAAGGACAAACCAAGAGGGCAAAAAAGTTACAGGCTGGTGAGCGTGGCTCAAGACAAGGAAAACCTTCCCAGCACTGACATACACCCCTCAGAGCGGAGTGCGAGCCTCACGCAGTCATGAGTTCTGGGCCCCGAAGGCCACCCTGTGCTCTGTGCTGTACAGCCTGCTCCCAGAGGGGCGAGGCCCGGCTACCTGACTGCTGTGGCCCCTTCCAACTAAAGATGCCAAGACTGCTGTGTACGGAGGTTCCTTACACTGACATCTTGTAATCCCCTAAGTCTGGGGAACTAGGGGAATTGCAGATGTCAAGCTGCTGGAAGTCATTTAGATCAGAAAGTGTCCTCGGCGACCATGACCCACTGCTGAGTCCTGGCATGGAATCAGGATCAGCGTCCACCCCCAGAGTCTGGATGAGGGTAGAACAGGCAAGCGCAGCGGGAAAGGGGGCTGGGGAAGGTGGTCAGGAAGGAGGAGCCCCAACCTTGGCTCCTCTAGAGCCAAGTGCCTCTGTGCTGAGAGGCAGGCGAGCTCCTGGAGCCTGGACACACTCACTCTGTCCAGGCCCCTCTATCAGAACAGCAACAGCCTTCTTAGCTTTTGGATTGAGCAGAAGAGGGGTCCAATGGACGCCCAAAGCCGTGCTGGCCACAGAGGCCCCACCTGCTCCTGTCCTCCATCCAGGTGAATCGGCAGCCGGCCCTTTCCCTGAGGTGGCTGGCAGGATGGTGTGGCAGAAGTGGACCAGCCCCCAACCACCAACCTGTCTGGGGGAATAGACTCCCCAGACCGCAGCTGAGGACAATGGCGCTCATGCTCAGCAGGGTGTCCGTCGGTTAGAAGATGCTGTGGAGGGGGTGTCTTTTCATGCCCTGGTGGCCAGAGACCCAGGGGCAGAGAGTGGCTGCTACCACAGCCCGCTGGCTTTTATGGTTACGCCGCATAGCACACTCACGAGAATGCAGAGCCGCGCTGCTCCCGTACCCTGAAGGGCACAGCCCAACCCAGGCTTTTGGGAGCCCCCCCGCCCACCTGTGGGTCAGTGGGCACCCAGCATGGTTGTATGAGAGAGAAGCTGGTCCTAGAATCAACAATCCTGGCTCTAGCCCCAGCTCCATCCACACCATGTGACCTCGAAAAAATCATCTTTTTTTGGTGCTAAATTTCCCCAGCAGTAAAAGGCAAGCTGAGTATCTGCCCCTCCTTGTCCTTTGGAAAGGTGGGAGGACCAGACAGGCCTGAGTCAATGGAAACCACAACCACTTTCCAGCTACGGCTGGGGGCTCTGCACGGCCTCTCGCGAAAGGAGAGGGAAGGGACGAGAGGAGAAAGCACAGAGACTCGAGCTGTTTCTCAGACTCACCGATCCATCTCATCAGAGAGGTCAGGATCTGCAGGTACTTGGTCTTCTGGACGTCAAAGAAGGTGAATGGTCCGAGGAGGAGAGTGAAGATTGCCTGGGGGATGGAAACAAGAGTAAGGGGGATGCAGGCTGCACTTGAAGACCGTCTGCACGGGGAAGACGCTGCTGCTCATGTGGCCTCTGCCCGCAGCTAAGGCCGGGCCTGACTGGGCACACCTGGACTGGCAGAGGCTCCCTGGGGTCACCTTGGGTAAGTGCCAGCGCCAGGGGTGGAACAAGAGCTCCAGAGCCATGCTTCCCTGCTGCTGCTCACATGGACTGTGCTGACAATGCTGTGCCTCCTCGGCAAGGCCCAGGTGTTGTTCCAGGGATGGAACATCCTGCTCTCTTCAGCAAACACAGATTGATGATCCACAACGTGCCCACCCTCGAACTGCCCATGAGCATGGGCTAGAGACGGAATGGCAAGAAGGATCCAAAAGAAGCACCAGCCACGTCTCTGGCTCTCGGTTTACTGGGAAGAAAGGACACAGTGGGGAGGGGCCCCAGGAGCCCTGACGAAGCCTCGCAGGAGAGGACACTTCTTCTGAAGCGCTTGGAGAGGAGTGATCGGGATGTGCATGGGCCACGTTTTTGGCTTCGAGAGGAGAAGCCTGGAGAACGAGAGCCCCTGGCTTTCAGGGCAGGCCCCTTGGAAGTACCCAGGATGACCAAAGAAGGGAGGTGCATCTAGGAAAACCAGGGCAAAGAAGTCCTGGGCTGAGAACGGGACCCAGGCAGAGAAGGGGGTGCTGATCGGCACGGATCCTCTCGTTTCTCTTTGGAGAAAAGGGGAAAGTGTTGACTTAAAAAATGAAAGTCTAACTCTGTCTCAGAAAACTGGTCTGTGGGAAATGGGAACCTTCTTTGCAAAGGAAAATGGGGGTAAACGTGACAGAGCAGAAACTGGGGTGTGGGGAAGGTTAGGATTTCCATGCCAAATTGGTTGCTCAGGGAGTAGAGGAATTAAGAGCTGCTCATTGCAGTTAAGATGATGGTACCATTTCCAATCTGCCACTCGGAAGCAGTGTGAGGCATCAGACCTTATTAACATTTACACAGTGCCATTTTATCACGTTAATGCTAATGACGCTCACCAGAGATGCGGCAGGCGGCTCGGAAGCCTGAATGAATGTGGGGAGAGGGCCCACTCAGGGAGTCGGGCTCTGGCCTGTCATCCGGGTGAATCCATCACAGCTGCTCAGCCCTCGGCCAGCCCCTGTGGCTGGCAGGCGGGAACCCCGTAGAAGGGGAACTGAGCCCGCCCTGCACCGCCCCCCCGCAACCTCTGGCCATAAGGAGGGCAGGATGTGGGAGAAGCTGTGACCCCTTATCCAAGTCCATTATCACTGAGAGGATGAGTGACACGGAGGAGTGAAGTGCCGCTTAAGGAAAGGCTCTAATTAGCTGGGCTGGAGAAGGCGACCTGGCAGTCACCAGGCGCGAAGGACTTTGGAAAGAAGAGCTTTCTGCTGGGGGCCTCAGAACTGGCCCTGCTTCCACTCAGAAGAGGGGAAAGAAGTCTTTCTATTAGGCTTGGGGAGCGGGGCAGGGCAGGGCAAGGCAGAGGAAAGGGCTCTCCTTGCAAAAGCAATGGAGAGCCTCTGCTGTCCCCTCAGCCCAGGGAGAGGAGCTGGGGACACGGTAACGCATGCAGAACGTTAACTCTGGCAGAGCAGGTCTGTACGCAGCACCATCAGTAAGTCATTTAGGAAAATTACCACTTCAGGGAAACTTTCCACTGATGAATTTCTCTTTTGAAGGATGAAGAGGGAGATGTCAGGTAGAAGAACGCATAAACACAGAGCCACCTGCCACAAATGTTTCCAAGTAACTGTGGTCTGCCGGAAACTGGACTCCTGGTGTGCCCGGGTGTTTGGACAGTTCGCCTCTGACTTCCCACTGAAATCATGGTCTGTGGGGGCTGGAGATCCTTGGGGGTGGCTTACGTGGGAGGTCAAATCTCATCTCAGAAACCTAAAGACTGGTTTTTAGAAGGTTCTACACCATAAAAATAGAGGGGCAGCAGAACCACCCCCAAAGGCAGGCAGAGAATGCTCCTGCAGGCTGCCTGGGTCCTGTCCTCCAGGGGCCCTGTCCATGTCTGTCTTTGTCCTCGGCAGATGCTTGTCAAGATCCTAGGACACAAAAGGTCTCATTCTGTAAAACCCTGTATGGATGAATCCCAGCCCGCTGACAGCATCCCTCTATTTAATCAGACGCACCTCTGAAAGGTATTGTAAGTGGTATATGTGAGGTGCCACTTGAGTGGCAATGGAATATGAATCTAGAGGAGTCAAAATGAAGGTTCACACCTGCTTAGTGTTCTCAGACCCAGTCCTGAGGACAGCAGGTCTGTCCTCAGCATGGGAACTAGCAGTGAAGGACTCTTACGGAAGATCTGGCCAATGGCTGCAACGTCCATAGATGGATGATGGTTGGAATGTGGCTTCTTTTTCTTTTAATGCTCAGGAGTACAGACCGACCATAACACTTGGGAAGGCTCAGGGCCCACTTAGTCACAGCAAACATGCACAGACTGCCAAGCAGCGGCCCTTCCATGGGCCTGCGAGCTCACGCATCAGAGAGCACCCAGATGAAGACACAGACTGCGAGCTGGGGCTAATTAAGGAACAGGTGTCCTCTGCAAATTACTTAGAGCCAGAATTCAGCAACTGCAGGAGCAGGCATCCGGAGTGACAAAGGATGAGGATAGAGGCAGTGGCACACGCTGCCACGTCACGGTGTGGCCGCTGAGGTCTTGCGGAGGGAGGAGGGCAGGAGAAGGCATAGCCCCTGTCTCCAGATGGTCTAGCCGGGGCAGTGTCCATCTCTGAATGCACAACAGCCAAGTGTGGTACTTCGTGTTTTCTTTCCTTTTTGAAAAAGGAGACATAAAAAGCCAAAGAGACAGCCTACTCTCTTGGGTCTTCCAGTCTAGCCCATATGACATTATAAATTAGCTGGCTCCCGAGCAATTTTCCAACCCCCAAATGCCATTGATCAGTTCAAACTCAGTCTCTGCTCAAGGACTCTTGTAGCCCAACTCATTACAGGAGGCAGAGACACGAGTCGCTGCAGCCAAGCACATTTCTAAAAAAAAAAAAAAAAAGAAAAAAAAAAAAAGAAAAGAAAAGAAAAAAGAAAACTCTGATTTCTAATAAAATCTTCAAACTGGTCATGGGAAATAAAGTCCGGATGGACCCAGGAGGGTACAAATGGGTCCGTTCAGATCCTCTTTCTTTTTGGGTCAGTGAGTTTAGATGACACCAGAGGCCCCACAGCAGCCTTGCTGAAGTCTTGATGGAGACAAGGAGGCTCACATTCCCAGGGCAATGCAGGCAATGCTCAGCCACAGCTCTTTCAGAACATTCTGGAGTCTACAGCTCAACAGGGCTGCCTGTCCTCCTGTGTCCCTTACATGCACTGCCCACCTCCAGTTGCCCAGGCTCCAGAGTTCCAGCAATTTCTGACTCCTTCCTTGCTTTCTACATTAGGTTCCTGGGGCTGCTATTACAGATGACCACAAACTGGGGGACTTCAAACCACAGATACATGTTCTCTCCCAGGCCAGAAGTGCCCTCTTGCAAGGCAAGGCTCCCAATAGCACCCCCCACAGGACAGAGCCCAGCTCTAAATACGCATTAAAGATGGGGCTGACAGGGAGGAGCCGTTTCTCCAGATGCCACCAGAAATGAGATTTAACCACAAAGCAGGGAGTAAAGAGAGCACCTAATCTCAACCGCAGCCTTCTGTCCCCTGGACAGAATCAGTGACTCAAAGATGTAGGGAAGGGACCCTGCAGCCTCATGGGGACCTGTTGTGGGCTGTGCCTGGAGATTCCCTGGACAGGACATGGCTTTGCTGAGGACCCGGAAGTACAGACACTTGTGCCTGCTTGAGCAGCCTGGCATCTGGGTACCAAAGGCTCAGTCACTAACTGGAACCTCCACTTTCCTCTTGGAGTTGTTTGGAACAGACTGAAGAGTCAGCTGCCCAGCTATGGAATGGGAGAAACAAATGCTGTGCTACTTCTGAGAATGGATCTTTACATCAAGAACGCTCAACTCACGCCTGCTGAGGCTGAGCCGTGTCCACCACCTGCCTCCCTCCTCTCCAGTTCTAACCCTACAGCACACGACACTTACAGAAGAAGGGCTCCGACTCAGCCCGCTTCTGTGTCATATACAAAAGGAGCCCAGGACTGGGCAACGTGTTATGCCCTTTGTTTAACTGCACCACACAGAAGCGTGTGAGTGAGGGTGTCAACATCAGAGCACAGAAGTAAAGCGGGTAGACACTTACCTCCCCATCCCCAAATTTCTCTGCCTATTTAGCTGGTCAGAGAAACAAAATGAAATTTTAAACTTGGTGCCAATCTCAAATTAAACACCCTGTTTAACACACTGTACCATCTCTGGGTCCTACCCTCTGCCTGCGGATCTGTCAGAGCCAATCCCAAGGCCGCATCTTCCCAGCCACTGGTCCTTTGATCGGCCCTGCCCTGTGCTATCAAAGCTGCCCTGTGATAACACTGCTACCCAAGCTGCAGCCCCTCCACACTCTGCCAAGTGCTAACACACACGGTTTCATTTCATGCTCATGACCCCCTGCAAGGTCACTGGTGCAGGTGATGATGCCCTCATCTTACCGATGAGGAAACTGTGGGGGCTGGAGAGGTTCAGTGACACAGCCAGAAAGCGCCAGAGGGAGAAGGGAAGGTCCCCCTCTCTGGCACCCCGTTCCCACATTTTCAACCTCATGCCTTCACCCTCCTGCTGGCAAAAAATCTTCCCCTGTGACCTTCCTCACTCCTACCCGCTTCTGAGCCCTGTTCAAGTGCCAATCTCCTCTGCAAGCTATTTTAATCGTCCCTGGGGGCTCTTGACTGAATTACCAACACACAGTTGATACCACCTGACTTCATTCTGGTGGGCTCTGAACTGCTGCTGTCTCTTGGGTTGATTTTGTGTCCCCAGCAGAGTGTAAGCCCTTTGAGGGCAAGGACTGCATTCTTGTTTGTGGCAGCACCTAGGAAGGCTCTCAAACATGGGATGCTCACAAAAGCTTTGTAAAATGCACTGCATTTGGTGGGGGGAGTGCCTGGTAGAGTGGGTGAAGAGGCAGCCCCAGTCTTGCCAACCTGCCTTGTACACGTTTTCCATGCCTCCTGCGGGGGGCAGTGCCTGACCCGGCAAAGCCAGCAGCACGTGGGCAAGAGTCATGTGCTCTGCCTGAAAACAGCACACGGCCAGGGAATAACTCTTCTCAACACAGCTGAGGAATCGACATGTTAGGATTTTAGGAAACACACACCAAATCAAAACAGCATGGCTCTGAGTTTACCCACGGGCTTCAAGGAGAATGATATCCATCCCTCCATGAAGGAGAGAGTGCACCCGAGAAGAGCCTGGGGTGCCCAGCTCCCCACCATCACCAGCATCTCCAAGATCTCCGCAGGAAGGTGGTCTGGGGTATCTGGCTTCCCACAATCACCAGCATCTCCAAGATCCCCACAGGAAGGGGATCAGACCCCGGTGAACTGTGACCACTCTCAGTCTGCTTGGCTCCCAGAGGGGTGGTGTCTTAGAAGACATTTTCACCTAAAGTGAAGAAGCTCAAGTTCTTCAAAGGAGTGATCCTTTCTAGCCCTGCTTTCTGGAGACAGTGGAGTCAGTGTCCCTACTAGTCACCCACCGCCACCCACCAAAATGCTTACAAGACAAAACTAAAACCCCAAGTGCTGCTGGTCATCATCTTCCCTCTGGCTGGAAGAAGATGGAGTGGGCTGCAGATTCCAACTGGAACTTAGACTTTGATGAAATTCAACAACACTCACAGTTCCATCTCAGTTCCCTCAAAAAAGGGGAAAGAAGACAGAGGGGCTGCTTCCCTGGTAGAAAGGGGAGACAGGAGGCCGGGCATGGCAGCTCACACCTATAATCCCAGCACTTTGGGAGGCCAAGGCAGGCAGATCACCTGAGGTCAGGAGTTCAAGACCAGCCTGGCCAACATGGCCAAATCCCGTCTCTACTAAAAATACAAAAATGAGGCAGGCGTGGTGGTGTGCACCTGTAATCCCAGCTACTCAGGAGGCTGAGGCAGGAGAATGGCTTGAACCCAGGAGACAGAGGTTGTAATGAGGTTGTGGTAAGCTGAGATCGCGCCATTGCATTCCAGCCTGGGTGACAGAGCGAGATCCTGTCTCAACAAAACAAAACAAAACAAAACAAAACAAAACAAAACAAAACAAAACAAAACAAAACACCCACAAGAAAAGGGAGACAGGAGAATGAGGGGCTGAAGAGGGCTGCAACAAAGGACAAATGTCCTAAGAACTTTCTGAGCAACGCCACACCAAAACTAACCCATGGGTCAGAGAGTGATGCACAGTTGCCCTCTGCACCAAGTGACAGAGAAAACATCTAGAAGGGCAGCCGTCAGCCGACTGCTGATTCCCAGGAGAGGGCCCCTCCCAGCCCTGCCTCCTGAGCGAGACTTGAAAAGTGGGCAGTGTCCCATGGAGACAAATGCCAGTGGCCGAAGCAGCCAGCAGTGACCAGGGAAGCACGCAGGCGATGCTTTTGTTCTCATCCTGGAGCAGCAAGGCGGCTTGGAACCGAAGTGGGGCGGGGCAGGGGAGTGACACTGTGACCCGCTGGCTTCCATGAACACTACTGAGGCAGTGGACTAGTTGGTTACTACGTGGGCAGTTCTCTAAATGTGTGCTTATTTCTTTCCCTCTAAAAATATGAGGCTTTTTTGGTTTTGGCTTCCACGGTATAGTGAGATGGAGTTTCTAGAGCCAAGAATTCGGGCACCAGCAGCTTTCTCTTCACTCCAGCTGTCAACTCCCAGAGTTTCAACATGGGAGGCCAGTAGGTCCACCCTGAGCCTTCTCACTCCAGGGCTGGGGGCTGACGGGGATTTCTGTTAAGGTAGCAGGGGTGACAGAGGCACTTCTCACACAGCAGCAAGCCTTGAAAGGTTGAAAAGGGTTACGCTAAACGCACAGGGACCCGTGGGGGCTGACCATGGAGCACTCGGGCTTGGAGTGAGGAGGGCGCAGGGGGGCTCATCTGGGCGGAGGTGGAGCACACAAACCGCACAGCCGAGCTCCCTAATCCTGGAGGTTATTGCAAGCGATAGAAGAAAGGATCCCCCAGACTCCAGGGCTGCTCTTGGTGGGTACAAGGGGTTAAGAGTTAATTGGGGTTAATGGCAACTCAGCATGAACCCATCCCTAAATGGGAAGTGAACTTTCAACACGTCCTTGAAGTGTAGTGAAGAAATGTTCAAGGATTCTATTTTTATTTCTCAAGTGGCTGTGAACGTTTTGGTTTGGAAGTTTTTATTTTCTCAACTTGAATTACAGTATCTGGGGATTTACCCATAGGAAGGTGAGTTCTGAGGCAGTGTGGGTCAGCGGAAGGACCACAGGCTTCAGGGTCATGTGGCTAGGGTGGGATGTGCGTCCTGATGTCCCTGCTAACTGTGAGACCCTTCAAGTTCCTGAACCCCTCAAAGCATGCAGTGTGTGCACAGAAGACATTCAACAGACATGAGCGCGGCTTCCTGACCCCGTGTCAGCACACACCAGATCATCACTCCCATCCAAACATCTCCGTGAGGAACGCAGCACTCCTGAAGCCAAGCAAGGAGCTCCATCCAAAGAACATAAGAATGTTGTCAATACTATTCTTCGTTGTTTTTTGTTTGTTTGTTTGTTTTTGAGGCACTGTCACACAGGCTGGAGTGCAGTGGTGCGATCATAGCTCACTGCAGCCCTGAACTCCTTGGCTCAAGCGATCTGCCCGCCTAAGCCTCCCGAGTAGCTAGGACTACAGATGCATGCCACCACATCCTGCTAAATTTTTTTTTTTTTTTTTTCAGAGATGGGGGTCTCATTATATTGCCCAGGCTCGTCTCAAACTGCTGGCCTCAAGTGATCATCCTGCCTCGGCGTCCCAAAATGTTAGGATTACAGACGTGAGCCACCATGCCTAGCCCCAATACTATTCTTTTCCTTTTTCTTTTTTTGAGGTAGTCTCACTCTGCCGCCCAGGCTGAAGTGCAGTGGTGTGATCTTGGCTCGCAGCAACCTCCACCTCCCAGGCTCAAGCGATTGTCCTGCCTCAGCCACGTATGCCACCACGCTTTGCTAATTTTTGTATTTTTAGTAGAGATAAGATTTCACCCATGTTGGCCAGGCTAGTCATGAACTCCTGACCTCAAGTGATCTGCCTGCCTCGGCCTCCCAAAATGCTGGGATTACAGGCCTGAGCTACCATGCCTGGCCCCCGATACTATTCTACTATTCTTATTTGACTTCCATGAGGTCCACCCAAGTTCAACTATGGTCCAAATGCGTTTTTTTGTTTGTTCGTTTGTTTTTTGGTTTTTTGAGACAAGGTCTCGCTCTGTTGCCCAAGCTGGAGTGCAGTGGCGTGATCATGACTCACTGTAGCCTTGACCTCCTAGGCTCAAGCAATCCTCCCACCTCAGCCTTTTGAATAGCTGAGACTACAGGCATGTGCCACCATGCCTGGCTAATTTTTGTATTTTTTGTAGAGACAGGGTCTCACCATGTTTCCCAGGCTGGTTTCAAACTCCTGAGCTCAAGCAATCTGCCTTCCTTGGCCTCCCAAAGTGCTAGGATTCCAGGCTTAAGCCATGGTGCCCGGCCCTAGGACTATTCTCTTTTGATTTCCATGACCTCTGCCCAAGTTCAACTACAGTACAAATGCTCATTACGACAGTCCAAGTTCTTCCGACCAAACACAAAGGATCATTCACCGTGCAGAAGATGTCTGCCAGAGAAAGAGAGCAGGAGCCGTGTCAGAAACCATGTCGGCAGCCTGTGTGTACCAAATCCCATGAACCACTGTCACGGCTTATTTGCCAAAACTCTGTGACGAGAGGCACCATGCCCTCTAGAGGAGGTCATCCGAATTCTGCAGATGACTGCACTTTCACAAGGAACTATATAAGGATGAGCTTCCTAAAATGTTCTCAACAGGGCAGGGGGTGAGCAGCGCCCCTCCTGAAGACCAGCCCAAGAATGGGCTGATCCAGAGCCTGGGAGGGGATGGGATTTGTGCCAGGACAGGCTGTTGGGTTCTAGACACCAACCCAAGCATGACAGACAGTGCCAATCTTTCCCCCGCCAGTTCTCAGATACTGTGTACCTGATGCAGAGTAAGTAATGAGGACAGGTGGAGGCCGGCTGCCTCCCTCAGTGCACGTCCCTCTCTGCAGCAGTGATTAGTGTCAGCCCAACATCTGCCATAAGGCACTGTTTGAACAAGTTACCATGGTCCCTTGTCCCTGGCTCCCCCTGATTTTCCCAAACCCTTCAACTAGAAGGTCCTTGGGATATGCCTGCTGAATAGACTCCAAGTTTGAAAGATTCAGGTGATGACTGAAGATAGAATTGATGGCTGATGCCCAGATGACTTGGAAGAAGTAGGTGCCCCTTGTGCATTAGAGGTCAGCTCTATGCATCTTGTCATTGGGTCACCACCTTCTTCAGTAGAAAACCATGGCTGCTCACGCCAAGCTGGTAGCCTCATTCTGAATGAGTGAGTGGAGAGACGGAAGATCTATAGCTCTTCCCAAAGGTGGGAGGACACTGAGCCTCCAGGCAGAGTCAATCATGAGCCAAAAATGAAGGTCCCAGCAGGGTGTTCTAAAGCGGCCACCAAGCTACAAAGCAGAGAAAAGAAACCAAATCCACGCAGCAGGAGCTCAGCAACCAGGGGCTGGTCGGGAGGAAAGACCCGTCTCTCTGTCCGGCTAGCGCAGATAAGAATGAACTCTGGGCACCTTCTTGGTACGGGTACAGACTGGCCAACAGTGGGGCGCCTATGCTACCTCCGCTCAGATACTTGTGCAAATGTTATTTGACTCTGATGCTGGGGAGCCTGGAAGAATGATTTCAGGGAGAAATAAACCAGGGGAAAGGTGGATGGATGGTCTCTTTTATGCAATGTTCCCCCCTTGGACCTGGGGGGCCAGGGTTCTCAAGCAGCTCTGGTGCACCGCCTGCCCGAGCTGTTGCAGGTCCAGAACACCACCTCCCAGGATGCAATGTTAGCCTGTTTGTGGCTGGGAAGGAGGCAGCATGAAGGGGATGTGTGAGAGCTTCCCGCACAGAACTGAAGCAGCACCCGCTCTGGGAGCCTGGCCATCCCATGGCAGCTGTGACGCAGGCTGCATGGGATGAGAGCTCCTTGGACTCCCCTGTGCTGGCTCCAAGAAAGACAGGGAGAGCTGGACAGCACGGGACAGTCCAGAGCCACTGGGGCATCGCTCACGACTCCTGAGGAGCCTGGGGGAGTCTGCTCTGAGGCTCAGCCCTGTCAGCAAGGAGACAACCAGAGGCATCTGGAAGGCAGTTCTTGAATGTTTGACAGCTGAAAACCTTCCCAGATCCCTTCCTCAAACCTCTGCTTCCCCCTTTTTAAGGCAAGTGGAAACAGAGCCAAGAAAAACCCACATCACTTCCTTTTCTGAACCACCTCCTCTGAACACTCCGTACCCCTACTTAAATGACATGCTGAATTTCTTAGTTAGAGACCTGAGGTTTGTAACCTAGCTTTACTGGAGCTCTGGGAGGCAACAAAATGAGCATCTTCTCTCTAACCCCTTGATGGTAAAAAAGGAACATCAGGAAGCTTCCTATCAGGCAGAGTGTGGCTCATAGGGGCCCGTGTGTGGGAGGCATGTGAGGGAAGGCGCCACCCGGAAGGGAGCCTACTGCCATGACCCACTAGGGGCTCCTGCTGCATTGGGTGGGCAGCCTGGCTGTGACTTGCCAGGAAACTGTGGCCACTGCAGGAATGAGTCTGTGTCTGCCCAGAACACATGCTGTGGCCCCCAGGCAGCAGACTCCGCCCAACTTTGGAACCACGAGGAGTCCACACACCTGGTAATACCCTGCCTATTGTCTCCAAGCTTCCAGCTGGGAGCTGGTATTAGGCTCACACTGAGGGGATGCTGGTGGCAAGAGCCCAGCCCCTGAACGTGATACCTTTCTCTACCTTCCCAAGCTCTCCAAGCTTCCCAAGACACTTGAGGCTGATGCCTGTCATTCTAGAGAAGGCTCTGCCCTGGGGCAGGGAAGACTAGGCTCCGAACCAGCAAGTGGACTGGCACTGCCAGGCACGACCAGAGTGCCCAGGCAGGATGGCATCTTCCAAGGCGAGCTCCTCCCTGCAGACACCTGTGCCTTGGTGACTGTTTCCACTTTAGAAAACTGAGGTTGAGAGGGATTCATTTGTCCCAAACCTCACACTACTTGGATGCAGCAGGGATTTGAACCAGGCTATCTTCAGTCAAAGCCTGGTCCCTCTTGAGAGCATTCAACTGCCTCCTTTGCTTACACCCTGATGGAAGGGCTGTCTCCTCTGCCATCTATTCTGTGGCTCCCTCAAGGCTGGCCTCAAGGCTGGCGCCTTCAGGGCAGGAGGACTGGGCTGGCCCAGTGGCCTTGCCTGGCCTGGCTGGTGCTTCCCTCACCCTCTCACTGGAGGACAAGTTGCCTGCCTGTGTGGGCTCTTTCTCAGCTGAAAAACCAGATGGTACCCGATGGTGGGCAGAGTTCCAAGTATTTGATGCCAGAGCTGCAACCTTTGTGGTTTGGGGGGGAGGGGAAGATAAATATTGTGGAAAACCCACACAGTCATTTGCCTAATGATTATGAGCCATCAGGGTTTATAGAGGACTGCCCGGCTCCTCACAAGCCTGATGGAGGGCCACGGAATCCAGCACCTGCACATCCAGGTGAAAAGACCATGGGTTCTGACCTTGACCTAGGAGAGCTTCACAGATGTTACGTGAGGAGCTGGGGTGGGGCAGAGGGTGCATGTGCGCGAGGCTGTGGGACATGAGGAAAAGACCTGTCTCTGGAGCTGGCGCCTACTCTAATCTGTCACTGTCCAAATTTCAGATGCAAATTGGTGGTGGTGGAGAAAGAGATGGGTGGCGAGCCGTCTGTGACTTCATGGCAGTGGACGGATTCCAGCTGCTCCCTTCTACTTCTGCCCCCCAAAGATGGGGTGCCCTGGCCCTTGCGGAGGGGAAGCTTGTCCTGGCAGCGAGGACCAGAGGATGATCCGCCCGCTGGGAAAGGAGGGGCTGGCTGTGCATGGAGTCTGTCTCACCGGAGCAGCAGCCACTAGCTGTGGTGGGCTCTGGCCATCAGCAGGCCAAGGCCCAGGGGAGGGATGTGTGCCAATGCCCCACCACAGGCCCAGCAGTGGCGTCCACCTGTAAGCAGTTTCCCTTATTCCAACCTTCGGGGAGCAACCGCGCTGTGACGGGCCACGCTGGCTCTAGACGGAAAGGTGAACGAAATGCAGCCAGTGCCCTAGAGGAGCTCACAATGAGGCCAAGGAACGGAATAATCATAAAAGCCCAAATAACGCCATGGCAAGGGGTGGGGGAAGAGGGGCCCTGAGCTCAGTGTGGACTAGGGGAACGCTTCTCTGACTCCAAAGCAAAGCACAGGCACGTGGTAGGCCAGAACATGAAAGCACTCGATGTCTGGGGGTGACACTGGTGGCGGGGTGGGGGGTGTCCGGGGGAGAGAGAAGGCTCCAGAATGAGACTAGGGCAGACCATGCCATGTGAGGGAGTTTAGACTTTGCTTTCTGGAGAGGAGCTTCTACAGGGTTTTAAGCAGGGAGACGGCAATCAGATTGACCTAAAATCAGGGTTGACACAGGAAACCTTCATGAGCCTGGGGCAGTTCTGCTGTGAGGGGCTGGGTCTGCACACCAGGGTGGGGCTGTGACGGGCTGTCCCTTGTCATGGAGCCCTGGGGCCGGACACCCCTCCTAACATGATGAGGTTTTCAAAAGGGACTTTGATCCCTTGAACTAGGAGCATAGACAGGGATAGGCAGAGATCAGCGAAGTTCATTCCCATCCTATTGGGACAGAGGAGTGAAAAGGCCATCCTAGGCCCTCCCAGGGAACCTGATGGGAGACAGAGCAAGGGATGCCCACTTTTCAGGGCAGGCTCTAGAGAAGCCTTTCTTCCTCATGGCAGGAGGAAAATGGGAACTGTGAGGAAAGACAGGGCTCTTCTAGAGGGTTTGGCAGTTCTGAAGAGCATGATAACGTCTCTTCCGGGCTCTCCTCGGCCGAGTAAACAGATGCAAGGACCAAAACTTCTCTGGGCGCTACGGGTGTGGTTTACTGGCTATCATGTTTTAGCTTTTGAGATCTCTCGACAAAAACAGCTCTTTTAGTATTTATGCTGGACGTCAAGGAGGAGGCAGGGGATGGGTTCACGGCGTTCTTCTCCCTGGCGGCTGTGCCTGGAGAGGCTGGGCCTGGGTTAGCCTGGGTCACAGTATACCACTATCTTATACCAGTGAGAAGGCTGGGGCAATCCTTGCCTGGCCACATAACTGCTGGGGGCTGGGCTACCACTGCTGGGGCCAGGCTAGGGGTCAACTTGGTCCTCACAGGTCCTAAGAACAAGAGGGCGTGAGAGGAACAGGTGGGCTGTGCCGTGAGTGACAGAGGATGGGGGACCCTCCGGGCCATCAATCTAGCCCCTCAGCTCCCTTGGGAAAAAACACCCACACCTCCAACCACCTGATTCTGTCAGGAATTGAACTGCTCAGAACATTCAATGGTGGCGATGCATGTGCCCACGGGCCTTGGAACCCAAGGCCGCTTGCATCTCCAGTAACCAGCTGGCATCTGATGGCTTTTGGTGCCCAGAGGCTTGCTGTCAATCCCCCGCCCTGCCCTGGGAACAGGAGGAGGCAGTGCCGTCGCCCTCTGCTGCCCGGAGCTTGTGCATCACTCAAGGAGAGGTGCCAGGTGATCACTTGAGGTGTTCTCGGCATCTTCCCTTCCTCGGTCCATGCTCTCGGTGCAGGAAGAGCAATGGCAGTGGGAACGCTCCAGCAGGAGCTGGAGGAAGCGAGGGAGGGAAGGAAGTCAGGTGCCCAGAACACGGGTGCCCTGCAGAGAGGGCTGCACAGGCCCAGCTGGCTCCACCCCTTCTCTGCTGACGTCTGGCCTCGAAATAGACCAGGAACTGAGTAACCTTGGAGGCGGGACAGAGGGGAGACGGCACATCAAGCTGGCTGATTAACAAGCTGTGTTGAAATGGGTTTGAGAAGTGACATCAGCAAGCCCCCAGCTTCCTCCCTAGTCGGGGGTCAGAGTGAGACGTCCTCTCCGGGGAGCTGGCACGCTGTGGGGTACAGAGCCCCCAACCAGCAGCTTCAGAGGAAGCTACAGGGGAAGCCTAGAGCATCACCCACTAGGGACATGGGAGGTACCCATCAGCCGCAGGTGACAAAGCAGCCCCGAGGCAGTGGGCGTGCAGAGCCCCTCTTCTCTCTAGCAGCGCCTTAGGTGTGGACTCCAGGATGTGGCAGCACCAGGCCAGAGACCTGTGGATGGCCCAGCCCCTCTCCTTTCCCTGCAAGAGGCTGTCACGGGAAGACCCTGACAGCTGTCTCCACCAGTGCTGTGGGAAGCAGTTCTTGAAGGAAGACCAGAGTGGGCCTCTCCCTGGGAAACCTTTTATCACTTCGAGAGGTCTGCACCAACAGGTTTTCTCAAAGGGAATAGCACACAGAATTCTCCTCAGAACTGGTTGGAAATGCAGATTCCTGGGCCCCATGGCCTTAGAATATGCTGCATCAGGCCTGGCGCAGGACCCAAGGATCTCCATTTTTATTAAGAGCCCAAAGGCATTCTTGCGCCAGTGGTCGGGCAACCAGATCTTGAGAAACACTTTCCTGATCCAGGGGAAGGGGACCAGCTGGGAAGTGTTCCCAGAGACCATTCACCTGCCTCTCAGGGGAAGCACAGCCTCCCTGCAGAAGTGTGGGAGAAGGTGCCACAACTGCTTGGACATCACAGACCGCAGAGGTCTCCCGGCCTCAGCCAGTGCCCAATACCCGATACAGGGCCCTGCATTCTCTTCCCATCAAGGTGTTCAGAAAATGTTTCAATCCATGGTTGAAGGAAGTTCTTGCCACAGCCAAACTACACATGCCCCGCGGAGGCTCATGACCGTTCTAGAGTCACACTCACATGGGGTATCTGCTGCCGCAACCCCAGTGCCTCCTTTGTGCCTGAGGCTTATGAAAATGTTCCTTGGTCCACTGTCAGCGAATCCACAAGACATCTGGGCTTATGCTAATTCATCCGATATCATCATTAACGTGCACCCTAACCGTTCAGCTCTGTGTAAGGGCCGTCCCAGCTGAGTCCCTTGCACCTCTCTGCTGGCTGTAAACCCTCTGGGGTTCTGTGGCTCCTCTCCTCAAGGCCAGGGTGCACTGCAGAGCGCACACTCAGCTATTTCTTCTCTGCACACAGGTGCTGCTTTTGAGCCAGTGTGCAGGGCCAGCACTGCTGGCTGCGACACCGGCCACACGGAGGATCATGGCTATTTCTTTAGAGTGAGTGCTTTATTTAATTAAACAATTACTGCTAGGGCCCTGGAGCGCTATTTAGAAAGACATCAGGTTCTGCTTATGATATGCCCCCTGTAACAGAGCAAGCATCGTTCAGGGAATAGCACAGCCTCACAAAACTTGGCAGGGCCACCACAAATGCCACAGACTGATCTACAGGATAAAAGGAGTAGACAGACACGGAGCAGAAGAAAAACAGTGTGGTATATACAGTTTTCATTTTAGTTAGCACAAAATATTTAAGAACATTCCACGTTACTCTCAAAATACTGGGAGGTTGCTAGATTCCACAGACTATGGAGGTTTTTTGGCACTTTTTTTTTGTGAAATGAAGAAAAAAATAAAAAATAAAAAAAGGTGGCAGGGAGAGATCTGAAATCAACAACTGGGATGTACCCTTAACAAATATAATAAAATTATTTTTAGTTCTTTGCCCAGAAATGGGAGTTCTGGAAGCAGAGCGGGTGCAAAGTGTGGGACGGACTGGGCTGTTGAGCTTTGGGAGTCTGCCCGGGGCTCAGTTTCTCCAGGGGAATGACGGGAAATGCGTGTGCACACACGGGTCAGTGGCCAGGATCAGCCCAGGTAGCCTGGGAAGCGAGGCACACCGGGTTTTTATCCCTGACTGCACCACTCACAAACAAGGAGGGCTCAAGCCTTGAGCTCAGGGTCTGACTGGGATCAGTATGAGACCTGCAAAGAAACAGTCCTGAAAAAGCTCAGCGCAGAAGGTCCCCAGCAGGAATGGATACTCCCCCACAGAGCCCTACTTGGAAGCTTCCCAACCAAATTGGCCTGTGCACAGGTGTGGGGCTCGGGTATACACTTATCAGGCTCCGCGGAGCTCTCCCAGCTCAGGGATGTGGATGGGGAGAGGGGAAGGGGCATCACTGGTTATTTCTTTCAGGTGGGCTGCCTATGATATCCACCCTAAGCCCTGTCTGCCTGTTTCTCCAGCAACATGAACTGGGCTTTGGGGTTCTGCACCTTTGCATATGAATACACGGATACCTCCCTTTACACAAGAGAAGGGATCCTAAAGTTGTTTTATAAATGCTTAATTTTCACAGAATAACATTTTAAATACACTAGGGAAACTAACTACTTAAGAGAAATCTGAAGCAAATCCTTCTGTAAAGTAAGGAATCACTTTGTAACAAGTAACTACCCTCCCAATTTATTTTATACCTTTGGATTTTCATATAATGGGGTTCCTAGGAGTTAAGAATGGTGGGTGTGTGGGGGTCAAGATCATGGCAACAGATCATTTCCCATCTCCATTCACTTCCTGGGTAAACTGGTGAATGGGGGTGGGGTGAGGGATGAGCAACCAGGTAAGTTACACTGCCGTTTTCCCCACGTGCCTGGGAGTAAAACTGGGTTGCTGTGGGCAGGTGGTCTTTGCAAGGCTGTACTCATTATTTTACAGACAATGGAGATGGGGTAAAGAAATATGGTTTAGGCTGGGCGCGGTGGCTCACACCTGTAATCCCAGCACTTTGGGAGGCCAAGGTGGGCGGATCACGAGGTCAGGAGATCTAGACCATCCTGGCTAACATGGTGAAACCCTGTCTCTACTAAAAATACAAAAAAAAATAAGCTGGGTGTGGTGGCAGGTGCCTGTAGTCCCAGCTACTCGGGAGGCTGAGGCAGGAGAATGGCGAGAACCCGGGAGGCGGAGCTTGCAGTGAGCCAAGATTGTGCCACTGCACTCCAGCCTGGGTGACAGAGCGAGACTCTGTTTCCAAAAAAAAAAAAAAAAAGAAATATGGTTTAGGCTAAGCACCCCAAATCCAAAAATCCAACATCTGAAATGCTCCAAAATCTGAAACTTTTTGAGCACTGACACGATCCTCAAAGGAAATGCTCATTGGAACATTTTGGAATTTTGGATTTGAGATGCTCTACTGTAAGTATAATGCAGACATTCTAAAATCTGAAGAAAATCTGAAATCAGAAACACTTCTGGTTCCAAATATTCTGGGGAAGGGATACCCAACCTGCACATTCTACCAGGGCCAGAGACACCCCACTGACATCCTGTGAAGAGGCTATGTCAGTCACCAACTCAGAAGCAAGAATGTAAGATCCCATCACCCCTCAGGACCTCGACGGAGGCCCATGAGCAGCTTCTGAGCTGGGGAAGGGAGTGGTAGGGGGAAGAAGCCAATGCCTGCTGTCTTGTGACCCCGAGTCCCCCAGTCTGGCACCTGTAGTGAGACCATGGAGGCAGTGGCACAGGGGACTAGGCATCGTCCTCTCAACTGGCGCACAGGTATTGGCCAAGGTGGGGACAGGTCATGGGGCGTGATGGATGGTGGGCATAATGCCAGTCAACCGAACCCACGTCCCTGAGAGTGACATTAAAAACAGTTAGCCGGGCGAGGTGGCAGGCGCCTGTAGTCCCAGCTACTCGGGAGGCTGAGGCAGGAGAATGGCATAAACCCGGGAGGCGGAGTTTGCAGTGAGCTGAGATCCAGCCACTGCACCCCAGCCTGGGCGACAGAGCAAGACTCCGTCTCAAAAAAAAAACAAAAACAGCAACCCTCTCACTGAGCAGGAGGAGAAAGCATGGGCACTGGGGTGAGGGTGAAGGAGGCAGCCACAGAGTAACTCAGGGAGGCGTCACCCAGGTGTCCTCAGCAAGGTGAGGGGATGGGCTGGGGCAACTCGGGGAAGAAAGGAGGGACGGGGGTCTTGCTCAGACAGGAGCAGCAGTGGCGGAGGAATGGGTGGGGTGGTGGGGGCTCACGCTGTCCCTGACTAGGAGTTAGAGAGACAAGCTGCAGTGTGGGAGTGAGTGACAGGCAACCTGAATTTCATTTAGGGAGGGCTGGGGTAGGGGGATGGAAAGCACATGGAAGGACAAGAAGCCATTCCTGGCCTAAGATATATAGACAGCTCCTCAGGAAAAAAAGCAAGCAAGCAAGAACAACACAGGCCTGTCCCTGTATTATTGATTTCCTTGAAAAAGAAAGAGACAAGCTAATCCTCTGAGGTCACCATTTCAGTCTGAGCACGGTCACTGCCTGAAGTTAAGAGTTCACCCAGCATTAGACTCCCAGCTCTGCTTGGGTAGCGGGTATGGGCATGTCCATTTTTGGGGTGTGGGGAAGAAATGCATTCTTCCTTGAAACCCAGTCTCATGGGATGACTGCAGAAAGCTCAGCATGTACGGGACACACAGGACCCGGGACATGCATCTTAGGGGCTCACAACCCCACACCAAAGCTGGCTGAAGAAATCTTGAAGGCTCACCGAGTCCAGCTCCTGGCGGTGGTGGGCACGGGTTAGAATGACTGCACTCAGCGCACCTGCAGTGCCACCAGGTGTGACGGGCATCTCTCCACAGGCGAGAGGGGAGGAAAGAGTGAAAGGCAAAACAAACCCGACCTTTCTAGAGTCTCCAGAACTGAATGAGGAGGAACTGACAAGAGGTGCGTTGGGAGGGAGAAGAAAGAAAAGGAAAGAATATGGACTTCGCAGGTCACCCCAGTGAGCCCCGACATGGTCACCATCCTATTAAGGAGGCACCTGGATGTCCCTGACCCTGGAAACAACACCCCTCCCCCTCCAGGTATCCTGGAGTCTCCTCCTGACTCGTCTTGGTTTGGTGTGAGGCTGAGTCCTAACTCACATGAACCAGACGAGAGGGTGAATGTCGCCCAGGAAGGGACACCCTTGACAGGCTGTCTGCTTTCTGGGCTGAGGGTCCTGCATTCCGTTTCGAGATGGGCCAACCCACTAGACTCCTCCCAGAGACAGCTCACTTACCCTGTCTACGTTCTTGCCGGGCCCTACCCGGGTCACCTTTGCTGTCTGACTGCGCTTCACTCCAATCCCCTCAACGCTGCACAAACCTGGGGGCAGTGTTCACCTGTGTTCTACTGGAGTTGTGCTCTGGGGGCACCACTCATGTTGAAAGCAACAGGAGTGGTGCCTGAGGCAGGCGGCACAGTGTCCCCAGAGTCTCCAAGTCCGGCGAAGTCCCTGCTGCTCCTAAACCTTGTTGCTTCACTAATTTTCCTTCCTCACTGGTCCTGAAGGCCTCAAAGCCACCTCCTGCCCCAGCACTGGTGAGAATAAATATTCAAGTGAAGGCAGCATTGACCCACTTATTAGCAGATGCCACAGCCCCAGGGCACAGTGGCTGACGCTGGAAGAACAGAGACCAAGGCAGGGGAAGGAAGTGTCCTTGGGAAGAGGCACTTAATTCCAACACTACTTGAGTGCCCCGGAAAAGCTGGCCTTGCTATCTAGGAGTGGGGGCACCAAGGCAGACGGGGCATCAATCAAGTCGGTGACAATGATGGGCAGACGTGCAAAGGTGCTCACTCACCAGGGAACATGCTCAGCTGTGTCACCCCAACTGCCTGAAAACGTCAGGCTCCCAGGGCTGATAACAGGTGCCCTGTGCCCCGGCCTGCACATGGCAGCGGGGGCCACCCCCAAGGCGGAGCCTATGGAACTGAGTCTTGGGCAAGTGGAGCAAGCCTGTGTCACCAGGGCAGGACAGAGCTGAGAGGCCAAAGAGCTGAGCTGTTGTCTGTCTGCTTCAGCTCCGGGATCCCAGGAAGCTCCCGTCTGAGTCAGTTTCCCCTCTGTGAAATGGGATGACACTGTGTACTTTACTGTGTGGCTGGGAGTCAAAAGTCACTGGTATGCGCTACACCGATGCAAGGTAAACCGTGGGAGGGCGGGGCACTCACGGCACGCATGGCACTGCCAGGCGGGCACATCACTCCCTCTCCACCCTCACGAAAAGGATATTTTCTCCTTGAGTGGTACTATTTTAGGAGGAAGCCATTTGGTTTTGAAATGGGGACTGCACACCATTTTAAGTGTTGCAAACGGACAAAGGCCAGTGTTGCCATGGGAGAGGGAGCCAAGATGGAATCCTGGCAGAGCGAGAGAAAACAGGGCTGTAGCGAAGGCCTGGAAGGACCCTTGACCCTTCCGGTGTCAACGTGAGCCTGAATCTGAGACTGATCTCACCCTCTAGGAAGAGAGGCTAGCAGACAGAAATCCCCCTGGCCCTCCACTTCTTCCAGAGGGTGTCTGGAGGGAGCTTGGGAAGACTCTCTCTGTCACAAGGGGTGGCAGGTACTGGCCAGGCACTTGCAGGCTGTATCCCTCTCCTGAGTCACCTGTGCCCTGGAGGTGGATCTCACAGCTCCTGTGTTCAAGGCAGGATAGCAGGCCAGGGTGACCTTGTCCTGTCCCAGGGCAGCCAACGAGGGGCCCCCTGCTCAACACGGCCAGTTTGCGGCCGGGTCTCCAGCCAGGCATCAGCTCCACTCTGCCATCTGCGCTCCCGGCTCTGTTCGGCCGGGGCCTGCCGGGCCACCTGCGACCCAGCAGCATCTGTCCACCTGTGAGCGGTGGATGCTGCTTAAAGCGTTCTTCCTAACGGTGAGAGGCTTTCAGCACCTGGGAGTCCCCACTGTCCCCTCTGACACTGCTTCCCTCTGACTCTCTATAGGAGGGATGGGTCCAGGCAGGGGACAGGAATATCGGCTGGGAGGTGATGCAGGAATGAGGAAGTGCAACAAAGGCGCTGGGCAGTGCCCTTGATCCCAGGGGAGAGTGACACACGCCTGCGTCCCAGACACTTGGGACAGTCTGAGTCCCAAACAGAACTGGTTCATACGCAATCCTATCACCTTGCCAGGGGCCCCTGGCCCCTTCATGCTGTAGAGGAAGGAATGAAATGCCAACTTCTGACTGTGCTGCCTACCAAAGCCGGAGAAACTGCAGAAAGAATCCTGAGACGTTCCCTAGCCTGGAGGCAAGGTTACCCATTTGAAAGAGCTGGAGCATCTCACACATTCCCATTTGATTTTTCAAAAGAGCAGGAGGGTTGGGTGGGTGGGGGCCTGAGAATCCAAGGTCAGCTGACAGTGGATCCTGATGATAATCTCCATGGGCTCTAATAACAGGGCCGAGGTCACCGCTGGCTCCAGCTGCAGTGGCCTGCTGGGACACCCCAGAGAGCCCACTGAAGCAGCCAGTAATTCAGGGGACCTGCGCCCCATGACACCCTGCTCTGTGGCTCCTCCAGGGAAGGAGAGGGAGAAAGTGACTCCTATCAGCTATAACGGGAAGCACAGGATACGGACAAGGGTCGTCAGGCGCAAGGAGGGGGGTTGGAATTTTCCACTGGTGAAGGTCAAGGGCTTTGGGAGGTCACTGGGAGCTGCTGGTAGAAGCATCTCCCTTTTTGTAAGTAATCACAATGTTACACACAGGCCAGCCCTGGAGACAGTTACTACAGCAAGGATTCTCACTGTGCGTGTACATCTCAGGAGCATTCCTGGGAAGACACAGAAGAATCGCTTCCAGACGACTTTCTGAAAGTTAGACCACAATATAAAAGTCTGTATCTCTGTCCCCCAGAACCACTGTTGCAGAACAGCAATGAAGAAGAGGTTATCAGTAGGCCCTTTTAAAAATGCAGGCTGGGTAGGGGCTTCATCTACCTGAGACAAACAAGATCTGCGTGCAGAGTAGGGAGGAGTTTTCAATCCTCCCCTGACCTACTCGCTGCCTTGCTGAACACTTTGAGTGAAGTCTGGCTGGCAGCAAAATCAGAAACAGCTGGTGGTAAAAGGCAGCGTGGCGTCCCTAGAAGGGATGGACAATCTTCTGAAACAGAATGACCAGGGGGCAGCGGGTAAGGACAGCCCTCCTCCTCTGGGGCCCAAGGGGCCAGTTGATGGAATCTAACTCCCCTGACCTTTACAAAGACACACAGGGATAAGCCCTGCAGGTCAGACTTGGGAGGGGAAGATGCCATCATCACTTGCAGGAGAGCTCAGGACTGAGGGAGGACACCCACATCTTTGCCAACCTCTTCCGCCAGTCACTCTGCCCCTTCCAACTCACTGAGGGAGGGGAAGGGCCTGCAGAGCAAAGAAAGCACCAGAGTTTGGGGTCAGGGGAACAGCAGGCTACTGTTCTGCAGAACCTCACACCCTGGGAGCCACATGCAAAACTGTGAAGTGACTTCTGAGACAATGCCAAGGCCCATCTGCCTTGATTTCTCCAAACTGGGTAGAAGAGCCCATGCAAACCAAAAGCCTCTGAGCAAACAGAAGCTCCCAGCAGGGGACTGGGCTATGGGGGAAGGATACTGTCACTGGCCCAGAAAAAAAAAAGGCTCTCGTGGGCAGTCAGGGTCTCCACTCCTGTTCTGCGGCCTCTGCTTCCTGTTTTCGTGGCTTTTGCAGGCTCTGATGACAATTAGCTCTATGAGTTATAAGTGCAATATCTGGGAGATGAAGGCAGTAATTAATGCCCGTCTGTTTTCCTGAAGGGTTCCTTCTGTTCGGTCAGAGAGTTATTGAGATCCAGGGAGGGAGGCTTCCATCATGTGGAAGGTTTATAGGAATAAGTGAGGGAACCATTTAACAAGGCAAGAATAATGCTTCTAAATAATTTATCAGGCAAATAGCAGCAGCCAATATTCCCAGCGCGTAGTATCCGTTTTGCTAGTGGGCGGGGAGTTTGCCTGGCACGGTCTTTAGATTCCAGCAGCCTCCCTAGCGAAGACCCACCAGACTGGCTCTGCTGTGGCTGCTCTGCCCTGAGCATCGGCCACCGTGTCTGTCTGAGCCACTCAAACTCTGTCCTCCACCCCCTCCTTCTGCCCATCCACCCTGCTAGAGATCCAGACGGGGCCTTTCACTTACTAATACCTCTGCTAATTTTATCAATCATGGTTTGTTGAGTGTGAAGAGGCTAACGAGCCTCAGCTGTGCTGCTAGTGCCTGGGCTCACCCCTCCGGCTGCCATGCTGGTGCCTTTTCCCGCCCCAAGGCTGGGGGAGGTAGAGAAGGGTGCCAGACAATTAACCTGCTACCAAATTCCCACCAGACCTGCAACGGAGGAATCAGGGATGCAGCTCTACTAAAAGACAAACTGCTAGCCACAGATGAATGTGCAGAAGAAACACCGACCATTAGCTGACTGCTCCAGAGATGCAGAGAGGAAAAGCAACCTCTCCACAGCCCAGGCCGTAGGGCTCCTGCAGCACGGCTGTAGAGGGGGACTAGGAGGGCAAGAAAAACCATTCAGTGTCCCCTTGGGGTTAACAAATCCAACCCCAAAGAGCCTGCAGGGCCTGTGGAAACCTTTCCTCAGATAGGGATAATGAAGTCGGGAGGCCAGCTCCCTGAAAAGCTTGGCTGTCTCTTGGTCCCTGCCTCCCTGCTCCAGATCAGCCAAGTGGCCACGTGTCACACTGTGTGTCACCTAGCACACCTAAATTTATGTCAGGGCTGAGGAGGACCAAGAGGAAGCAGAGAATATTAACAGATACTGCAACAGTTGAAGAAAAACATTTCTGAGTTCCACCCCCAAAGTAGGCAGAGATAAGTAACTGTCTCTGGTTTTGTATCTTATTATCCAGGACCTGTCTGGCATATTATTCAGCTCCCTGCCCCCCGCCAACAGCACAAAGCAATCAAGAACGAGCCTGGAGATTCATCGTCTTCTCTTGTCCGCTGGGAGGATGAGAGGAGGGAAGATAGGAAGAGAGTGGGCTGACCCTTCCCTATCTAGAGAGGATGTTTACGGCCAGACCCAGCATCGAACTATACGCTCTTGAGCTGGCGAGGAGTAAGGTCAAAATATGGTAAGTTTCTGGAAAAAATGAGATGTGGCACTCCTGGAGAACTCTGCTGAGGGTGGTCCTAGAGCCTGAGCTCAGTTTACAACAGTCACGGTCCTGAATCTGGCTATGACCTGAGTGCCTACTCCAAACCACGCTTGACTTTGAGGCCTGCTGCCAGGAACCTTGGGGGCTAGACTCTTAGGGACGCGATCCATTTCTGCTTGGGGCCAAGGCCCCAGTGCTCAGCCAGAGTGTGGAGAAGGGTAGACCCTCCTCTCTGGGGAAGCGATTCTACCTGGAAGTAAAGGCACTTCAGATGCCCTCAGCTGCCCAGGCTGGGCTGGGGCAGGGGCCACAGAGGCACAGACACTCACCAAGTAGATGCGGTAGGCGTCCACTCGGCGCAGGGGCCCCCAGCACCGGTCGGTGTCATTGTATTTGGTGTCTGCTTCCACACCGCAGGAGTCGTTGCCAGCGGCGCTGCTGATAAAAAGAATGACAGCAAGCCCAGGCTCAGCGAGGCCGCCTGGCTGGGCTGAGGGAGACAGAAGCCACTCCCTGCACAGCTGCCTGAGCACCAACAATCAGACTTTTCACAAAGCACTTTGCGGGATGCATCTCTGAGGACGCGCCCTCCTTGTTCCTGCAGCACCATTTCCCAATGACTCAGGAGCCCTTGGTGGGAACCTAGTGGGGCAGGGAAGGGGACAGTGACATGAGCTAAGGACAGACAGCATGGCTGGCTGTGGTCTGTGCAGAAAAGGGCCTGGGCATCTGCATTCCCTAGATGCAATGAACTCACTTGGCATGGTGCTTCTCCCCTGGACGCTCTGCTCTGACTGGCCGAGGAAGCCCCTTTGGCTACTGCCAGCCTGGGGATCAGGAGGGTACTCACCAGGTCACCTGCATGAGGGAGAAGGGCACGGCAGCAGCATAGATGGCAAGGTCCCCATACAGGTAAACGATGATGCAGAAATAGAACAAGTTGACCCCCACTGAAAGGAACACAGCCATCAGTCAGGCAGCTACAAAGAGATGTCTGCATGTTTGTTTTTTTTTTTTTTTTTTTTGACTAAATCTCTACCTCTTTCATAGCTTTCAGTTCTCTGAGCTGTTAACTTTCTACAAAAAGTGGAAAAATGACCCCAAAGTCCTATTTCTTTTTCTGGCTGGCTACACTGTGATGCTGACAAGAGACAGATCGGCTCATGACTCTCACCTGAGAGGACTCAACGAGGCTGGGAGGCTCAGAGAGATTTTGAAGCCAGATAGGTGCACGGTGAGTGTGAGACTTGGCATGGCCAGGGAGTGAGGAGGGAGGAGAGATGCCCCGAGTCAGGAGCCTGACCCCCGGGGTGCATCAGGGCTGGTGGCCCCCTCTGGTGTCAGCCAACACCGGGCTCTAAGACAAGAGATTGCTACTAAAAGAGTTGAAGCAAAGAGAAGTTGACAGAAAATAGCCCAGCTCTCTGAAGCTGGGATCCAAAGGGCAAAAAGCCCTGGATTTCCAAAGGCCAGGTGCCTCATTCTGAATCTGACTGATCCCAAGCACGTGGTGGTCTGGTGTGCTGGGGAGATGGTGCTCAAGACAGGCCCATTTCCTTCTTACGGGAAGCACTCCCAAGGGACAGCGCTGACTCTGGATAGTGCGTGACACTGACACTCCCACTGCAGAGGCGACATTTGTCCCCTCCCACTCCAGCAGGAGGCTGAACGAGAAGTTGGGAACACAGGGCTCTAGTCCTAATCCCATCAGACTTGTTTCAGGACCCCGGCAAGTCCATGAACGTCTCCTAACTTGTGAGGGTGAGAAGAATCCCACCTGGGCCATCTTCCATAAATGATTCCAGATAGAAAAGCCAGGTGCAACGGCTCTGAAAAGAGTGGCAGGGGCCTACGACCTAAGGGTTACTGCCCAGACAACCAGTCTCCACCCTTGCTCAGACTGAGGCTCACGTTTTTGATGTCACTGGTCTCAAGCTGCTGGTTTCTCTGAGAACATAAAGAAAAATGAAGTGACAGTTCCTTTTTAATCCTGGTGGCTCAGAAGAGCCTGCAGGGTCCCCAAGGGAAAGCCTAGGACATGTTACTCCTGGGCCATGTGAGGTCAGCTCTGTTCCTAGGAGTCTGGCGGGGAAAAGACTAAGAAAACGTGATCCTCAAGGGGACCCAGGAGGCCTCAGCACCCACTTCTTGAATATGGCATGTCCTTCCCCGACATGTCAGAGATAGCCTGACGTCCAAGCTTAGTGGCCTCTGGGGTTAGCCTGTCACTCAGGCCCAGGCTCCAGGTACAGCCTGCACTCCAGCTTGCTTTCTGCTCTGAGGGGACACATTGTCCCCCACCCCACTCCCAGCCTTTCCTCCACCTGCCAATGGACTCTGGCTCTGTTTACAAACTGCCATTGGCCCTCCCTGGTCAATAAACTTCATTACTAGACACAAAATAAGGGATCAATGAACTTCCTGAGAAGACATCAATGGCCAGGCCCGCATTTCTGATGACAAGAAATGAGCTGGGACTCTAAGGGAGCCTCCTATAGAGGAGGCAGCCCCACCAAGGGAGAAGATGACAATCTGGCAGCCTGTGAATCAGGAACGGAGCAGAGCGGAGGTTTTCAGCTGGGGTGATTTTGCCTCCCAGACCCTACTGAGAACATGTGACAATGTCTGAGGACAGTTTTGACTGTCATAAGTAGGAGGTGCTACTTGCAACTAGCAGGCAGAGGCCAGGGATGCTGCTCAGCACCCTACCACGCACAGAACAGGCCCACAGCGAGGCATTCCCCAGCCCAAACATCAACAGGACTGAGCTGGAGAAACTCTGGGGTAGAGAAGGAGACTCCCTCTAAGTGTGAGGCTGGTCTCAGACAAACGTCTTTATTTTCCATTAGATTTGGGCAAATAAAGAGTCTAGTCTGTGGTGGGGGGAAAAAAGGCAAAACTGCTGGTTCCCAGAATTCTTACAGAAATCAGGGCAGATTGCAGAACCCGAAAATGAGAAAGGAGGTTTAAAAGGCATGCGTCTTCCTTCCAATGTGCACTTTATTTTAAAGCTTGCATTTGGAAGGGGACTTTGCGTGGCTGCCAGGAGGAAACGCTTATGCTTGCTCAGGCTGGTGAGACGGGAGGAATAGAAATGGAACAAAGGAGAAGCACAGATGTGGGCTGAACTTGACCAGTTGGTTTTGCTGAATTCTGAAAACCCTCTGTGAGGTCGGTCCAGCAGGGAGGGTGAACCAGGCCCTAGGGCTGCCTTTGGCTGATAATCACATTGCTTCGCCAATGACAAACTAAATGCTTAATGTCCTAAAAGCAGTCAAGGAGATTCTAGTTCCTACAGTCCCCCCCGGCTCTAAGTTAAGTGCAGTCACATTTAAGACTAGAAAGAACTGGTAGGGCAGCCCACTCAACAAATGGGGCTTTGACAAAGGGGCAGAAAATCTTCCAAGACAGTTGCAGGGGGAAGGATGAACTGAGAATGTGACTCTCAATGAAATGGAAATAAACAGGTCTGGGCATTGAAAACTAAACTCTTTTTTCTTTTCTTTTTTTTTTTTTTTTTTGAGACAAGGCCTTACGCTGCAGCCCAGGCTGGAGTGCAGTGGTGTGATCTTGGCTCACTGCCACCTCCACCTCCCGGGTTCAAGTGATTCTTGTGCCTCAGCCTCCGGCGTGGCTGGGACCACAGGTGTGCACCACCACGCCCAGCTAACTTTCATATTTTCACTTGAGATGGGGTTTCACCATGTTGGCCAGGCTGGTCTCCAACTCCTGGTCTCAAGTGATCCGCCCGCCTCCCAAAGTGCTGGGATTATAGGCATAAGCCACCGTGCCCAGCCACTAAACTCTTAAATAGCTCATATTCCAAAAGAACAAGATTTGCCATGAGACATAAGATGTCGCTGGAACACCCAACAACTCAACCCCAGAGTTGGGTGGCTCCCTTATGGTTGTAGCCAGATCCCAGGAAGGAGCAGATTCACCAGCACACTTTAGGGCTCGGGTCTCACTTGGCAAGCCTGGGTGTGGGCTCCTGGCGCCCTCTGCCGGCCACTGGGAAACCAGACCCAGGCGTGCGTGTAGCAGATCCCATCGCTGTCAGGTGTTATTCTAGACAGAATCGGCCAGAAGAGGGCAAGGTCAGAGGCAATCAAGCAGGAGGTGCAAAACCATCAGTGGCCTCCATCAGCTTCCTTTGCAGGAAAAGGAAAAAGCTTCTTTTGTAGCTGCCTCAGGTTCCTGACCTCCGCTGGAGTAGCTGCCTGGGGCTCCTGACCTCCGCTGGAGTAGCTGCCTGGGGTTCCTGACCTCTGCTGGAGTAGCTTCCTTGGGTTCTTGACTTCCACTAAAGAAGCTGCCTCTTTGTTTTTAATGCCCACAGAGAGGGAGGAATCGACGAAAACAGGTCAGCAAGGTGGCTTCCAGGTGCTGAGGGAGCAGCTCTACCACCTGCTCTGCCCCATGGTCTGGCTGTCAGGGTGGAGCCCTCATTACAAGGGCGCAGGTCTGCAGGGAAGCACCAGCTCCCCATTTCCCCACACCCCACCCCCAAAAGAACTTCTACCTTTATTGAAGAACATGGAGGCCATTTGTCCCATTTCCACCCGGTCTGTGATTTCAAATGGGTTGGGAGATCCACGTTTCTCTGTGGAGCCAAAAGAACAACAAAGAGGAAGTGGTTCTTCATGGGGAGAGCTTCAGAGGGTGGTGTGGACCTCACTGAATTATCTAAACCATGAAATCCCCAAGTGTCCAAACTCGAGAAAACTTTTCCTAATGTTTCCTGCTTGACATGGTTTAACACAGTCTTTTTTTTTTTTTTTTTAAAGGGAATTCAGAGATGCTCCTGCTGGGGTGAAAGGGAGAGCAGGCATCAGAGCCCAACCTAGCCGACCAGGAAGGAGACAGCAAGGCAGGGGCGTATATGAACATGAGGGCACAGGGCAGGAGGAAGAAGAGACGCCACAGAACGACATTTACTCAAGCTTCCAGGGTGCACCAGGCAAGGAACCAAGAATTTAATCATCTCAGCAACAGGAAGGGGGGTGGGGGGAAACTGAGGTGCAGAGGTCAAGGAACTCATCAAGCAGCAAATCTGAGTAGTGGCTAAGCCAGCAGGGGCCAGGCCTGTGCCCAGGACTGAAACCCTGTGATCTTTTGAGTCTACCACAGGGCCTGCATCAGAAACCGGGGACAGGAAATGCCAGAGTCTGCGGGGAGACTCCCCAGGGCCTCTCCACGAAGAAAGGGAACCCTGTGGTCCAGAGGGAAGTGCAGGCCCGTGAGGACCCCAAGACTTACGCACAGACAGGATGGGCCGCTTCTCTGCCCGCTCGTAGTTGTCCCGGATGAGAACATCGCTGTCTGAGGCTGTGGAGGAGTCGTCATCTTCCTCCTCCTAGGAGGCGGTAGGGTGGATGAGGAGGAGGGAGAAAAACAAAGGAAAACAAAAAAGCACATCAAAAAAATACAAAATGTTAGTCAGGTGTGGTGTCATGTGCCTGTAGTCCCAGCTACCTGGGAGGCTGAGATGGGAGGATCACCTGAGCCTATGAGATCGAGGCTGCAGTGAGCCGTGATTGCAACACTGCACTCCAGGCTGGGTGACAGAGTGAACACCCTGTCTCAAAAAAAAAAAAAAAAAAAAAGAGAAAAAGAAAAAATAAGAGCACGGAACTCTACAGAAAAGCCCTGGGACAATGGTGAACCTGCTTCATTTGTTCTTATTTTTTTTTTCTTTTGAGATGAAGTTTTGCTCTTGTCGCCCAGGCTGGAGTGCAATGGCACGATCTCAACTCACTGCAACCTCTGCCTCCCAGGTTCAAGCGGTTCTCCAGCCTTAGACTCCCGAGTAGCTAGGATTACAAGCACTTGCCACCACGGCCAGCTAATTTTTGTATTTTTAGTAGAGATGGGATTTCACCGTGTTGGTCAGGCTGGTCTTGAATTCCTGACCTTGGGTGATCCACCTACCTCGGCCTCCCAAAGTGCTGGGATTACAGGCATGAGCCACTGTGCCTGGCCTCTTTTTTTTTTTTTTCTTTTTGAGACACTTGCCACTCCATACCATCTCACTCTGTCGCCCAGGATGGAGTGCAGTGGCGCGATCTCAGCTCACCGCAACCTTCATCTCCCAATTCATGCAATTCTTGTGCCTCAGCCTCCTGAGTAGCTGGGATTACAGGCACACATCATCACGCCTGGCTAACTTTTGTATTTTTAGTAGAGCTGAGGTTTCACCATGTTGGCCAGGCTGATCTTGAACTCCTGACTTCAAGTGATCCGTCTGCCTCGGCCTCCCAAAGTGCTGGGATTACAGGTGTGAGCCACCGCACTGGCCCCCGTGTTCTTTCTGCAGGGTATCTGTATCTGATTAGGAAGCTCTCAGCACAGCTATGCTGCCCCATTAGAGGCGGCGGAGACTCACTCGGGAAGAAGAAACAGCACAGTTCCTGGGTACAAAGGTTTCAAACAGCTGAGCTGGGTGCGGGTGGGGGTAGGAGGGCCTGAGGCTGAGACGGGAAAGTGGCAGAGGCTCCATCTGTGCTTTAAGCTTTAGGTGGCTATTAAGCTTCAGCTCTGGGACTGGGGTCCGGGAGCAGTGCCATGGACAGAGCCCGCCGTGCACTGAGAGGAAAAGAATGGGCTGCTGAGAGCGCCTGTTGGGTAGCTGGTGGAACAGAGGCATAGCCCAGAGACACACACACCTTGAGGTTCTCCATCCTCTTCCAGCGGAGCTGCGCGTTGGCTGCGGCCATGGCCTCTATCACAAAGGTGGTGGTCACGAAGCTGAGGGGTCCGAGTGCCCAGCGCCAAAGGCAGACAGGAAGTTGGAGGAGACAGACAGAAGGGAGACACCATTGTAAGAACCGACCAGACCCACCAGCCCGGACCATTTTCTTTCCTGAGAGCTGTTCCCTAGAGATGGGCTTTACCTGGTAAAAAGGTGTGCGTGCTTTGATGTTGCTGTCTAAGGTGAGAACGTATTTCCGGTGCATGAGAGAGAGGGGCGTGAGCTGAGTGATGGGAGGGAAACTACCCAAAGGAGAGAGGGAGCTGGGGGCAGAAGCGATGCTGGGACAAGCTGTGCTGCACACCCAGGAGGGGCTGTGGGGGACAGATGCCAAAGGATGCTCTCAGTGAGGGGAGGCTGCTTCACAAAGGGCCCCCCCAGCTTCTGGAAGGACAGCAGGCAGCTTTCACCTCACCTTGCAAGGACACAGGCGAATGGTCACCTCCCAATTACGTACACTAATGGAAGGCGCACAGGCATGGATAATTGGAAATGGGCACTCGGCTCCGGAATCCATCCCTTTTTTCTTTGGCAGTACTTTTTACTTTCCAAATAATCTGGCTAATATTAAAATAAGCTTGCACTTCTACGGACCAATTCGAAAGGGAGATTGGGAGGTGGCCTCAGATGCTTGCCGAGAAGTCAGACTAGATTGGAAAAATCATCTTTTCTTTTCCTCTTAAAGAAACTTGAGAACTAGATGACAGCTGGAATGCATGAATGCTTTTGTTAACGGAGAATACAGAAGTGGGCTGCCTTCCTGCTAATAAAACCTGAGGTATGGATCCATCTCTGCCATGGAACAGCGTGGGACGAACACTCATCTCCTGCTTTCTTGAGGCCAGGACAGCTCTGCCATCAGACTCACCCCTGCCCCTCCCTGAGTATTGACAAGGGATGGGGGGCTGACTGCTCGCCCCGAGGTCAGGTGGCAGGAGGCAGAGGAGTCGCTTGGCCCCACATCAGTTAAACCCACACTCACTCCCACTCTGGGGGAGCAGCCAGCTTTGAAACCCCCATTCCAACTGCCTCAGCATCTCCAAGAAAGGTTTCTCATTATCTTGCCTAAGTGACCATTTTAAGGGCTTTGGATTTACCCTTCTTTTTGGAAGTGAAATTAAAATCAATCTTAATTAAGGCATAAAGAGACTTCTCATGGTTGCGGAAGGCCAACTCATTGATCACGTTCAAACACAAATGAGTTGAGCAAGGAGTGGGGTGTGGCACCCCCTGCCTGGGAGCCCCTAATGAACACTTCCCATTCGATGGCTGCCTGTGCTAAAGGTCCTTTAAAGGGGACAGCAGGGTCATGTAAGGACAAAGACTTCTAGAGCTCTTGGCTGCCAGGGCTCACAGTAGATAATGAACCAATAGTGCCCCAAGATTCACTCTTAAAACTCCCCAAAAGAAATGCATGAAGGAACTGAAAACCGTGGGTGCTTTCCTATCCCATTCAGCTTCTTGTACGTCTTAGTTTGCTCCAACTACTAAGCTCCGTCTCATCCTTCCACCAGCACCCACCCCCTCCCCATTCAGATCCTCACTTAGATGCAGCCCTCCCTAACCCTGCTTCACCCGGCATCTTAGTCCCCTTGCCCTGCTATGCCTTCCTCTTTCCACAGCACTCATTGCCTTCCAGCTCACTCTTCAATTTACCCATTTATTATCCTCACTGCTCACTGTCTGTCTCCCCACAAAATAAAGTCAAGTCTGCACAGGCAGAGATTGTTGTTGGTGAGGCTCCCTCAGTACCCCGAAGGGTGCTTGGTGCACAGATCGGGGGTCGCTTCTCTCAGGGGAGGTATTTCCAGGTGCTCCTTCCCATCTCTTTTTTGCAGCTTGTGGATTCCTACCTGGTTGAGGATGGAAGTGCCTAGTCCTAAATCCCTTCCTGGCCTGGGGCACTTGCTGACGACTTCAGACCCGTCCCGTCCCCACGTGTGTGGGAATCCTGAGAAGAGCCTCGGGTGGAACCCACCCTCCCTGAAGCACCGGCTGGTGAGGCCCACACACCTGGCTCAAGGAGTAGGCGTCCCTAAAGACCTGGGGAGGTACACGACAGGCGAGTGCCATGCTTGATCATGCACCCAGGCGTGTGTTTATCACCTAATTTGTGAATTACCTTAAGTAAATTCTAAATTCCAAACTGATTTCCTATATCACCTTAAATGTTTGTTAGATTCTTTTTCTGTGGCTGGGTGGTATTTTCTCAGATGGCAACACTTGATGGTAATGTTAATAAAGCATACATTTAATAGCAGGGGAGGTAAATCTGCCAGGGAAGAAATAGGCCAGCATCATATGAAACATTCCAAAGCCTAGTGGACGTCCAGGTTGTTATCTGACCAGGGCTGTGTAACCGCTCCCCTAACACAAGCCACCAGGAGGCCTCTGTGACTACTGTCTCCTCTCTGACTACCCTGGCAGGGACTCACTGAGCTAGACACGGGGTAGACAGGTCTTCCCACCCCTCAGTGCCCTCATGTTCGGGCTTCCTGGGCCGACTGCCTCCTGCTCCACTCCTGGCCCCTGTGGGAAAGCCCCCACTGCCTCTCACCTCATGAAGCCCAGGAACACCAGCAGGACGAGGCTGACGAGCCACCCGGCGGTGGCGAAGGCCTTGGGCATGGTGAGTGCACCCGTGCCCACGATGAGGTTAAACATGTACACCAGCCCAACCTGGAACCGACAGAGGCGACATTCAAGCCCAGAACTTAATCAACATCTCCCCTTAACAGTTCCCAAGGAACGACCCTAGTGATGGCACCGCTGTGGAGGCCAGAAGGCCAGACTTTAGACAGGGAAGGAGGCAGGACAGGAGAATTACACCTGGGGTCTAAGGAGCCAGGCCTTGCAACCACAGAGCCTGTTAACCAACCATGAATACGTGGATGACTCAAGCCCTGGGGTTCAGTTTCATCTCTATTCCTACTGTCATCACTGCCGTCCCCTCCTAAAGCTGCACCGCAGATGCTAGCACTCTGCTCAACCAGGCTGTAGGCTTCCTGGGGGTAGAGCACCACAGGCGGGGTACCTGGCACGAAGGTGAGCGCATAATGCTGACCTCCAAGAAACACCCACTTTTCCAAGACCACTGAGCATGTGGGCTCAAGGTCCTTGCCATTGTCCTTTGGGACATGGATATTCATGCTTCCCTTTCTCCACCCCCTCCCCATATCAACTTCAGGTTTTCTCTAATAAATTTGAGATATAATTCACATACCATAAAATCCACCCATTTAAAGTACATACATCAGTGGGTTTTAGTAATATTCACAAGGTTGTGTGACCAGCACCAGCAGCTAATTTCATTTTATCACCCCACAAAAAAACCCATTTCCATTAGCAGCCACTCCCCATTCTTCCCTCCCTGCTTGCCCACCCAACTTCAGGGTGATTTCTCAGGTCACTGACTTCAAGTTTTTAAACCAACCCACAGTTTACAATGATTCCCTTTCTAAGATCTGAACCGTGAACTTCCTGTCTGACCCAAGCCCCTACCCTTCTGTGATGCTCTCCAATCCCCCAGCCTCCTCCCCTGCCAATCCTCCCTCCCAGAAGCCCACCCTTATTTTGGCATCATCTGCTTCCTTTACTGGTGCAATCAGCAGGCTCCACCAAGCACACGCCTCCTTTCCTCGTGTATTTCTCTTAGTATCAACCTTTCTGCAGACCTCAAGTCCAGCTGCCTGCTAGTCACCTACACCTAGACACCCCATTAGTAGCCCCATCCTCCTTCCCTCCCCCCCAGATCACAGTCCTAGTGACTTTATTTCTGGAACTTCTTTGGTGGCTAACTCTGGCTCCTATCCTTATTTACAATTCAAATGAGTCTTTCTGGCCTGGACTGGTGCAGTAGACTCCTAACTGGTCTTCCTGTACTCTGCTAAATTGGGTGACTTACCGTAAGCTTTACCACCTGTTTCTGATCATTAAAAAAGACAAACACCCCATCTCTGGGAATGCTCACCCATTTCTCATTTTCTCTTCCTGTTCTTAGAAAGATGCGCTTTTCTTTATTTTAAAAGTTTTCTAAGATAGCCACATGCTGAATTTGTGATCAGAAACACACAAATTGCTGCCCATTCTCCCAGACTCGGTCAATTATGTTTTTTTTTAAAGCATGAAGAGGCCGGGCACGGTGGCTCACGCCTGTAATCCCAGCACTTTGGGAAGCTGAGGCGGGCGGATCACGAGGTCAGGAGATCGAGACCATCCTGGCTAACATGGTGAAACCCTGTCTCTACTGAAAATACAAAAATTAGCCGGGCTGTGGCGTGTGCCTGTAGTCCCAGCTTCTCAGGAGGCTGAGGCAGGAGAATTGCTTGAACCTGGGAGGTGGAGGTTGCAGTGAGCCAAGATCGTGCCGCTGCACTCCAGACTGGGCGACGACAGAGTGAGATTCCATCTCAAAAAAAAAAAAAAAAAAGCATGAAGAAATAGAGATGGCCAACTCCCACCTTGGGGCTATTGGCTGGGGGAAGGAGGGGCTGGGCAGTGGTTAGAAAAGACAGGCTTCCCAGCAGGTGCTAACTGGACATTTGAGAGCAGGACATAAGGGAGGCCACCCTGTGGAGAGGAAAGCTCTCTGCCTGCAGTACGTGAATACCTGGCACAGGACCAAAGTCCTCTTGTGCCATCTCCCCAGCCCCTCAACTCCTACCCAGCCTTCAGGGCCCATTCCAATGCAACTTCTTTTTTTTTTTTTTTTGAGAGTGAGTCTCGCTCTGTCGCCCAGGCTGGAGTGAGTGCTCACTGCAAGCTCCGCCTCCTGGGTTCACGCCATTCTCCTGCCTCAGCCTCCCGAGTAGCTGGGACTACAGGTGCCCGCCACCACGCCCGGCTAATTTTTTGTATTTTTAGTAGAGACGGGGTTTCACCGTGTTAGCCAGGATGGTCTCGATCTCCTGACCTCGTGATCCGCCCGCCTCAGCTTCCCAAAGTGCTGGGATTACAGGCGTGAGCCACCGTGCCCGGCCTCTAATGCAACTTCTACCACAAAGTCCTTCCCAGGCTCCCAAAGTTGTCCTGCCTCCCGCCTTTGAATCCTTGTGGCAATAACACTTCTTATGCCCTCTCTTGGATTTCAGATATTGGCATATTTCTCTTTTCCGTGTTACTAAACATGAAGCTCACTGTGACTGTGGGCTGTGTCTCACTTCTTTCTGCATTTCTCAGGGTGCCTGGCACACAGGCTGGAGATGGGAACACCCAGCTGATTGCACTGGACCCTGCTTGGGTTATCTCTGACGTGAGGCTGAGAGTCTTCATCATCCAGTTTTGGACATCACAATCTCAATTTTTATTTTTTGAGACGGAGTCTTGCTCTGTTACCCAGGTTGGAGTGCAGTGGTGTGATCTTGGCTCACTGCAACCTCCGCCTCCCAGATTCAAGCGATTCTCCTGCCTCAGCCTCTGGAGTAGCTGGGATTACAGGCACCCACCACCATGTCTGGCTAAGTTTTGTAATTTTAGTAGAGACAGCGTTTCGCCATGTTGGCTGGGCTGGTCTCTAACACCCGACCTCAGGTGATCCACCCGCCTCGGCTGCCCAAAGTGCTGGGATTACAGGAGTGAGCCACTGCGCCCAGTCCGCGACCTCAGTTTGATCCCACAGACAAATCCCAGAAGGATGAAAACAAGTTTGAATCATCTTCCTACTGCCTTGCTTGGATCACAACATCATCATGATATGATTCCCTTCTGGGAGTCCTGGCTTAGAGTGGTGCTGCTAGAATAATTTTGAGGGCAGAAGCTGGGCGAGACAGGGAACACACAGCCCACTGCTGGTCTTCTGAATGGGAAGTTCTGGCTTTTCACAGTAACTGTGAATGTCTATAACTAACTCATGTTTACTTTTGCTGAGGTTAGTTTCAATCACTGGCACTTTCATGCTCGTGCGTACAAGGGTGGGAATGGGTCATCTAGCTAGTTCAGTTCTGTTCATTTATTCAACAACAAACAAGAGCCTTCTACAGACTGGGCCCTGTGCTTGGAACTGAGGATATGATAATAAACCAGACAGATATGGCCCTTGAACTCATGGGGCTACATTCTAAGGAGGAGACAGACAACAGGAAAACAACTACAGGCCAGGTGCGGTGGCTCACACCTGTGATCCTAGCACTTTGAGGTGGGCATATTGCCTCAGCTGAGGAGTTCGAGACTAGCCTGGGCAACATGGCAAAACTCCATCTCTACTAAAATACAAAAAATTAGCCGGGCATGATGGTGCACGCCTGTAATCCCAGCTACTCGGGAGGCTGAGGCATGAGAATCACTTGAACTCGGGAGGCAGAGGTTGCAGTGAGCTGAGATCATGCCACTGCACTCCAGCCTGGGAAGAAAACAACTACGGTTTCAGCTTGAGAGAGGCGTTATGAAGCAAAGAATCAGGGCGCTGTGAGACGACACAGTGGGAAAGCACTGGAAACAGGAAGGGAGCTGGAGGATGAGAAGGTGCTGCCCAGGCAACAGACGAGGGAGAGACTTCCCGGTCCAGAGGCCTACAGTGGGAAAGAGGCAGGTAGGCTGCAGGAGCTTTCAGAAGGCCTGTGTGGCTGAAGCACAGTAAGCTGAGCAGGGGTGGGGCTGGAAGAGGCTGCAGTCAGACTGCACAGAGCCCTTTTGGATGGGACAGGGGATTGGATGTTTTGGAGCATTTGGAGCAGGGCACTAACAGAACAGACCCCAGCAGACAACCTAACATCTGCCCTCCCTGCAGCTCTGTGCTCTGCTTATCGCTTCTGTAAGCAGTAATACTTACAAAGAGATAAAAACCTTATTTCTTTATGGAGAATGATTTCCCATAATGGAAGCAAAGAGAAAGCAAAGAGGCATAAGAAAGTGATAGTTCTAGGCTAGGTATGGTGGCTCATGCCTGTGATCCCAGCACTCCTGAGGTGGGAGGATGGCTTGAGTCTAGCAGTTTGAGACCAGCCTAGGAAATGGAGCAAGACTGTGTCTCTACAAAAAATAAGAAATATTAGCCAGGGATGGTGGTAAGCACCTGTAGTCCCAGCTACTTGGAAGACTGAGATGGGAAAATCACCTGAGCCCAGAAGTCAAGGCTGCAGTGAGCTGTAATTGCTCACTGGGTGACAGAGTGAGACCCTGTCTTAAGAAAAAGAAAGTAATGGTTCTTGGGCAAAAGTTTTATGGAGAAACTAAACAGTATAAGAGGCATTTGTAAATTCAGGGAAGCTTAAAGGTCTTGGGATGTAAAAGTCAAAGGTCTCTTGTGGATCAGGGTTTCTCAGCTTGGGCACTGTGGAAATTTGGGGGCCAAGTCTTTTTTCATGATGGGCGCCTGTCCTGTGCATTGTAGGATGTTTAGTGACATCCCTGGCCTTTGTCCACTAGGTGCCAGTAACAACCTCTCTCCAACCATTAGTGTTCTGACAATCAAAAATGCCTCTAGACACTGCCTACTGTCCTCTGAGGGGCAGAATCACCACTAGTTGACAACCACTGCTGTAGAGAGAGGTACAATGAAATAAGCATGCTCCCAAAAGAAACTTACGAACCTTTAAGAACTTTACAAAGAAATAAATGAAGAGAGAAACTACAGTTAAGAGCAGAAATGGGTAACTGCAGTTGTCTTGCTTTGTTGCAATTTTTTCAGTTCCAAAGCAAGCCCTGTGTGTTTAGTGGGCACTCAGGGAATCCTGCAGGGTAATGTAGGACTTCTCTGCTTTCTGAGGACTGCGGCAGTCCTAGTAAGCATTCAATCCTCTTTACCTTCTGTAAAGGTAATCAGTGAGGGCCAATCACAAGGAGCAGACATAGAGGCAGGAAGCAAATCTGGGCTGAGCCACAGGCTGGGTTAGGAGGGGTTGTGGGGAAGGAAGAGAAAGGAGACCTTCTCTTTTGTTGGTCGTGGGACGGTTCTGTGGGCCAGACTCTGGGAAGTAGTGGCAGAAAGCTGAGGAACAGGCTCTACTGCAGTCTCGATAATGAAGACCAATGCATGCGTCCTAAACTGAGTTACCTCCAATTCTCACCTCTTCCTCTGTGGCTGCACTGGAGGAGGCACAGGCACTGCTCCTTGGGACTGCTGGCCTGCTCTCCTATGCTCTAGAGAGCTCAGTGCAGCATCCCACATGCCTCACCTCCACCCAGTAGCCTCACTCATGGCCTGCATGGGGCAGACGTCACCAGTATCTTTCAACAGCTTCCCTTCTGACAGTTGTCAAAGGAAACAGAAGGCAGCAAAGATGCGGAAGCAATGACTAGGATTTCAGGGTGTGAAACAAGCACTCTCTCCTTCGAAAGCAACCACAACAATCTTGAGCAGGAACCAGCAGGCAGAGGCACCCTCAGTGGCTGACCCTTCTGTCGGGCGTGACCTATGGCATCCTGTATTTTGATCACACGACAACCACCTCAGTTCTGTGTCACTCCTGGTCCTCATAAATGGAGAAACAGACATGCCTGTCCTGAGATCCCTTACGGGGACACGTACCTGTCTGAACCACGTTCCTGTGTTCAGCACTATCCTTGAGAGAGTGGGACATCTGAGCCACCTAGGTGGCTCATCTACTTGTTACAAATATTTTAGGCAGAATAATTCAAGCTAAAGCGAACATCCTTGGAACTCCTGAAGGGGAAAAGAACTCAAAATGAATGGGCAATAAAGAACTAAGGAGAGGCTTTGTCTTGTAAATGACCATGCGCTGAAGCACATGTATGAATTACATGCCCCATTTCTTGGTTTCCCAAGGCAGAGCAGAGTTCTGTTCACATTGTCTTCAGCTGGGGCCAGCAGCAAGTTAGTTCCACAGCCTATCTGAGCTCAGTGACAACAAACTCTTCTGGTCTTACAGAGGACCAAGAATTGTTCCAGGATGGGGGAGTGAAGGAACCCTCAGGAAGCAGGCATCTTCTCCCCTCAGAACACTGACCACTATACCTCCTGTTTGATGCCACATCATCCCTACCCCACCCCACCTCCTCCCTACATCTCTCTTCACCAGCAGGATAAAAGAACACAAGCACTTGTTTATGGCCAATGCCCAGAGCTGGCCCTCTGGGCAACAAATACCCTGAATGAAATAAAACACATAGGAGATGGAGAACAAAAAAGGGCAGAGGGCACTGAAGCTTGCGGGCCTAACTTCCTGATTTCCTGTGGGCACGTAACCTGTGAAAGGACCCCTTAAACAACCGGACACACAAGAAATGGGGACAGGCCGGGCGCGGTGGCTCAAGCCTGTAATCCCAGCACTTTGGGAGGCCGAGACAGGCGGATCACGAGGTCACGAGATCGAGACCATCCTGGCTAACACAATGAAACCCCGTCTCTACTAAAAATACAAAAAAATTAGCCGGGCGTGGTGGCGGCGCCTGTAGTCCCAGCTACTTGGGAGGCTGAGGCAGGAGAATGGCGGGAACCCGGGAGGCGGAGCTTGCAGTGAGCAGAGATCGCGCTACTGCACTCCAGCCTGGGCGACAGAGCGAGACTCTGCCTCAAAAAAAAAAAAAAAAAAAAAAAGAAATGGGGACATATCAAAGTGTTTTCCTTACAAAACTTAGTTACAGGGATGACTCATTTCCTTATCTTTAAGTTTACAGATGTTGTAAGAAAAAGCAGGAACCGTGGTGACTTTTATATTAATAGACAGCATGGAGAGTTCATCGCTGACAGCAGGAGGCTGAGAGCTTTACATAATTCCACAAATGAGAGGGACACTATTCATTCCATTCCAGGGTTCATGAAAGACTTCCCCTGAGAGGCCGGGTGCAGTGGCGCACAGCTGTAATCCTAGCACTTTGGGAGGATGAGGCAGGTGGATCACCTGAGGTCAGGAATTCAAGATCAGCATGACCAACATGGTGAAACCCTGTCTCTACTAAATACAAAAAGTTAGCCAGGCGTGGTGGTGCAAGCCTGTAGTCCCAGCTACTTGAGAGGCTGGGGCAGGAGAATCGCTTGAACCCAGGAGGCGGAGGCAGTGAGCTGACATTGCGCCATTGCACTCTAGCCTGGGCAACCAGAGTGAAACTCTGTCTTAAAAAAAAAAAAAAAAGGCCGGGCGTGGTGGCTCAAGCCTGTAATCCCAGCACTTTGGGAGGCCGAAATGGGTGGATCACAAGGTCAGGAGATCGAGACCATCCTGGCTAACACGGTGAAACCCCGTCTCTACTAAAAATACAAAAAAACTAGCCGGGTGAGGTGGCGGGCGCCTGTAGTCCCAGCTACTCGGGAGGCTGAGGCAGGACAATGGCGTGAACCCGGGAGGCGGAGCTTGCAGTAGGCCGAGATCGCGCCACTGCACTCCAGCCTGGGCGACAGCAAGACTCCGTCTCAAAACAAACAAACAAACAAACAAACAAAAAACCCCTTCCCCTGAGAAATTACAGAGGTGAAGGGTGAAGAAGGTTCCTTTACTGCCACACATGAATGGCACAGGCCCAATAGGAAGACTCTGGAATCAGGAAGGCTTTCTTCCAGCTGTGAAGGAAGTATCTCTAAGACACTTCCTTGTGGAGACACTTCCTTGTCCATCACACCACAATGCTAGTCTGTGAAGCTAGCAGAAAAAGACCAGGGATCCCCAGGCTAGGAAGCTATATACAAGGCAGGGCAGCTGTTGAAGGCAGGTCAAGTTCTAGAAAGAAGACTCTTGGTCAAGTTCTAGAAAGAAGACTCTTGCTACTTAGGGCAGTGCTGCTTTTGCCTGGGATAGTTGGTAACAACCTGAGTCAACCATCTGATTATTCCAACCCTCTGGCTACTTATCCAGACAAGATGGCCCTGTGATGTAACAACTATGACCAATCATATGTTACATAGAGAAGATAAATTGAGTATGTGTTGGGGGCAGCGAGAGGTAACACAGACCTAAGACAGTGAAATCAATCATGCTAGCCGTTCTAATTGCAGAGTCCACCAAACTGTAATTAGAAGTCTTTGTATGCTTTCGCTGCTTCTTACGCCATCCAAGACTATAAAAGTTGTGCAATTTAAAATTCAGTAAAGATCAAAGCGGTTTCCAACTACTGAGATGAGCAAACCCCAGAGTCAACAGCTGTCAATCACTGTTCATCTGAAGGGCAGCACTGCAGGCAAGTGGTAGCCTGGAGATGAACATTATTTATTTATTTATTTATTTTTGAGACGGAGTTTCGCTCCTTTTGCCCAGGCTGGAGTGCAATGGCTCAATCTCAGCTCACTGCAACCTCCGCCTCCCGAGTTCACGTGATTCTCCTGCCTCAGCCTCCCGAGTAGCTGGGATTACAGGCACATGCCACTATGCCTGGCTAATTTTGTATTTTTAATAGAGACAGGGTTTTACCATGTTGGCCAGGCTGGTCTTGAACTCCAGACCTCAGGACATCTGCCCACCTGGGCCTCAAAAAGTGCTGGGATTACAGGTGTGAGCCACCGCGCCTCGCCCAGGATTAACATTACAAACAGCACGGCGATTTTGTTTGGTTTGACCACTCTGACGAACACCTTAAAAAGAGAATAAATCTGACTTACATTCTGAGCCACCAGAGTAGCCATGTAGCCGCTGCCCCATGGAACTCCCCCATCCTGCTTCCACCACTGTTTGCTCAAGCAGCAGCACTCACTAGTCCCATCCCCAGGAAGCAGTGTGCTTTTCTAGAAGCCAGGAACACTTCAGTGAGCAAAAGGTTCTATAAGTCACACTTACGTAGGAAGAATAGAGCTCCCCGGTCTCTGTAATTTCACCCGCCATTTCCAAAAGTGAGGAAGGGCTGGCAGCCGAGGTTCCTTAGGTGGAGGGGCGGCGGCTGCTGCAGCTCCTTAAAACAAAAGAGCGGAGTTCACCTGTCGGATGGACTGAGATAGGGGTGGGAGGAGGCTTGTAGACTTCCCCCACCACCTCTGGTTCTTTTATCACAGACACTTAGGGCCTCAGTATCTGTCACAAGACTCAACCCCGAGGGAGGGGTCACCCTGGATGACAGAAATCTGGACGATTTCTTCTAACTTTTCCCTTGCTGTGCATGGCACTGCTCTGTGCCCAGCACGGATGTTTTCAATGCTGCTCGGAGTGCAAGTGATTGAAGGGGCCTCTAAAGCCACTAAGTCTCACTCACCACAAGAGCCCCCTTTCCACGCTCTGGGGTGGTTATCCCCATTTAATTCCAGGAACCAGGAGCTCAGTACCACACAGGGGAGCCCAAGGAACTGTCTGCCGCCTCTGCCTAGGGCAGGGAGCTGGGGGCTTTCCTACATTACCCCTCCAACCCCACTCAAGGCCCTAAGGCCTTCTTTTCTTAACGGGGCCTCCACTCCCTGGCCCAACCTACTCTCTTAGGGTTCCCCACCCTCAAAGCTCCCTCTTTTCTCAAGAGCCCCACTCCCAGACTCTCCCTCTCTCTGCCTCCTGGAGGAGTCCCGAGTCTGATGCAGCCCCGCCCCGCCCCAACCTATCCCATCCCGTCCAGTCCTCTCTCGCCCGTCCCGACCCGACCCGACCCGACCCGACACGACACCTGCAGCACAGCCAGCTCCGAAGCCACCACCTCCCGCCGGTAGGCTGCTGCCGGCGCCAGCTGTCCCGCACCAGCGTCCGCGGCGCGCATGCGCCCGCCCCGCAGCCCACCTTCCTCGGGCGCGCTGATTGGGCGCCTCGCGGGGGCGGGACCGGGATTGGGGCAAGGCGGCTGCCGTCAGCATGGCGGAAGTGGGCGGGGCGCGCTGTCACGCGCATGCGGGAGGGGCGGCAGCCGGTCGGGCCTGGGACAGTGGCTGGTTGGAGGAGGTGGATCACCCCTTCTGCAGTGGACGACTTCGTCGGTGGTGGGTGGGTGTGAGCTTGGCAGTACCCGGGTCCGCGTGGTTGGAGGGTCGAGGAGAGTGGTCTAGAACGCCACTTAAAGGGGAGGGCCTGAGACTAAGCCCGCCTTACCCTGAAGTGGTCGGGGGCGGGGAGGAGGGAGTGGGCAGAGCCCCGTGGGGTGGTCGCCACGGTGAGGTTGGAAGCAGGTTTAAGGCAGGGCTGAAAGTTGACTCTGGGTTGGAATCCCTGGACTGGGGCAAGTAATGGGAGCTCTGGAGATAAGGCTTGGTACTTGGTGCTTGGGTTTGAGGAATCGAAGTTCTGGGGAGTGGACGGAAGGAACCGGCAGAAACGGAGCCCAGGCTTGGCCCCCTGGGGTGGGAGTCAAAGATTGTTTAATTATCCTTAACCAGCCCGGTTCTCTTTCTTGCAAGAATTTTTGGAGTCTGTATTCTCTGGAGTGTCTGGAAGGAACGAATGACGTAAGTCAACTTAGCCCCAGCAGGAACGCCGGAGCGCCCACCCAAAGTTAGAGGAAATTCAGGGTCCTGAAGTCTTTGCTCTCCCTATCTGCATGCAGGCTGCTACCATGAGGTTGAATCAGAACACCATGCTGCTGGGGAAGAAGGTGGTACTTGTACCCTACACCTCGGAGCATGTGCCCAGGTATCTTTCCTGCTTGACATAGGGCGCGTAGCAGCATCCAGAGCTATGTAAGGTACAGCCCCAGTCTCAGGGCTGTTTCCCCTAAGAAGAAACATTGGTTGTGAGAAATAACTACATATGAGGGGGGAAAAAAAAGGCTGGGTGCCCTGGCTGACGCCTGTAATCCCAGGACTTTGGGAGGCTGTGGCAGGAGGATCACTTGAGCCCAGGAGTTCGAGACCAGCTTGGGTAACATAGCGAGACCTCGTCTCTACAAAAAATATAAAAATTAGTCAGGCATGGTTGTTCACAGCTGTAGTCCCAGCTACTAGGGAGGCTGAGGTGGGAGGATTGCCTGAGCCCAGGAGCTGAAGACTGCGGTGAGCTGTGATTGCACCACAGTACTCCAGCCTGAGTGACAGAGCAAGAACCTGTCTCAAAAAAAAAAAAAAGCCGGCACGGTGGCTGGCACCTGTAACCCCAGCACTTTGGGAGGCTGAGGCGGGCGGATTATGAGGCCAGGAGTTCGAGACCAGCCTGGTCAACATGATGAAACGCCGTCTCTATTAAAAATACAAAAAATTAGCAAGACTTGGTGGCAGGCACCTGTAATCCCAGCTACTCGGGAGGCTGAGGCAGGAGAATCGCTTGAACCAGGGAGTCGGAGGTTGCAGTGAGCCAGGATCACACTGCTGCACTCCAGTCTGGGCAACAGAGCGAGACTCCGTCTCAAAAAAAGAAAAAAAAAAAAAAGGCCGGGTGTCTCACTCTTGTAATCTCAGCACTTTGGGAGGCTGAGGCAGTTGGATCACGAGGTCAGGAGTTCGAGATCAGCCTGGCCAACATGATGAAACCCTGTCTTTAAGAAAACTCAAAAAAATTAGCTGGGCTTGGTAGCAGGCACCTGTAATCCCAGCTGCTTGGGAGGGTGAGGCAGGAGAATTGCTTGTACCAGGGAGGGGGAGGTTGCGGTGAGCCGAGATCACACCACTGCACTCCAGCCTAGATAACAGAGCAAGACTCTGTCTCAAAAAAAAAAAAAAAAAAAGAAAGAAAAGAAAAAAGGCTGGGCGCAGTGGCTCAGGCCTGTAATCCCAGCACGAGAGGCTGAGGTGGGCAGATCACAAGGTCAGGAGATCGAGACCATCCTGGCTAATACGGTGAAACCACGTCTCTACTAAAAATATAAAAAAATTAGCTGGGCATGGTGGCGGGCACCTGTAGTCCCTAATACTTGGGAGGCTGAGGCAGGAGAATGGCGTGAACCCAGGAGGCAGAGCTTGCAGTGAGCCAAGATCGCGCCACTGCACTCCAGCCTGGGTGATGGAGACTCCATCTCAGGAAAAAAAAAAAAAAGAGACCAGCCTGACCAACATGGAGAAACCCCGTCTCTACTAAAAATACAAAAACATTAGCTGGGTGTGGTGGCACATGCCTGTGATCCCAGCCTGGGCAACAAGAGTGAAACTCCGTCTCACAAAAAAAAAAAAAATTAAAAAAGAAAAAAAAAAATAGCAGAAGCTAGGGACTGTGACTTCCTTGGAAGGAGCTGCCCATCCTCTTCCCTTTCTTTCTCTAGCTTTCTTTTTGGCCTTTCAGCAAGGAATTGCTTTATGTAAACTAAAATGTGTAAGAAAAAGAAATTGTCTTTTCGCCTAATCATAAATTAGTGATGTTTCCCTGGTGCCAGGGATTATGTTCCGTTCTTGGAGACTTAACGTTAGCTTGTCCTTAAACTCTGAGCTGATGAGTTGTGATATCTACCATTTGAAAGGCCAGGACCGAGTCCTGATGGGATTCCTCTGGGGGCAGTTGGCACATGGCTGGTAGATTGGGGTAGGGGTGCTGTAGCTGGGTATTCTCTACTTGTAGTGTTCGGTTTGAGGGTTCCTGGTGCCCTAACTTTGTGGGGATCTGTCCAGCCGCCTTTGTTGAGGTCAGCTTGCCATATACTTCCCCTTCTGGAATGTGAAGAATGTTTGGTTTCAGACTGCTCCTCCGCACTGATCCGAGACAGGATAGGAAGTTGGACAGATAGAACTGACTCCTCCTGCTGTTCTCGTGTAAGACTAGCTTGCTTCTGGGTCTTGTGCCCGTGGCCCCTGCCTTAGGAGCAGTCATAACCGTTTGGGTCTTCTTTGAGCCCTATGTTAGCCCTGTGGGGTTCTGGACCCTCACATTATAAGGTGTCAGACATATGCCTCTGAATGAGTCCTCCATGTCTAAGGTCACCCCTCTGTCCCAGCAGGTATCACGAGTGGATGAAATCAGAGGAGCTGCAGCGTTTGACAGCCTCAGAGCCGCTGACCCTGGAGCAGGAGTATGCCATGCAGCGCAGCTGGCGGGAAGATGCAGACAGTGAGGAGTGCCCCCCACTCTCCCTAGCCCTGGTACTAGGAGGGCTGATCCACAGTCAGTCTCCAGGTTCCCTCCCTTTCCCAGTCCCGGCTACAGAAGTTTTGTGAAAAGCCTGAAAGGTGCTGGAACTCCTGTATTCTCATGCCCCTGAAGCCAGTCCCTGTGGCTGACCCTTCTGTCCTCTTCCCCATGCACTGCGTTGGGCTTGGAAGGATTTAGAGAAAGTAGGGCTGTAAATTTCCGCCCTGCCCCTCACATCCCTCACCACAGCCTAGTGTGGTGACCGTGCTCCTCTGTCTTCCCTGCTGTCTTAGAATTTGGTTGCTAGTTGGAGAGGCTTTTTCTGTAGGAGGCAGATTTGGACTTTTGTAATGAGCTGAAGGAAGCTCTGGGACCCCCTCTTCTCCTGGCAGACTCAGAGATGCTGGTGTTCTGCAGTGCTCTGGTTTGGGTGGGAATACCATCCTCTCTTCTCTCCTCTGGGAAGTGTGTGTGATAGCCCTGTCACCTCCTCCTCAGAGTGTACCTTCATTGTGCTGGATGCCGAGAAGTGGCAGGCCCAGCCAGGCGCCACCGAAGAGAGTTGCATGGTGGGAGATGTGAACCTCTTCCTCACAGATCTAGAAGACCCCACCTTGGGGGAGATCGAGGTCATGATTGCAGGTTTGTTTCACCTAGCCCTGCCTTCCCCCAACTCTTGGCTGTCAGATATGCTGACCCTGAGCCTGCAGAGGCCGCATAGGGTGGGCACTCACAGGGCTCACTGGGAGGCTCCATGTTGGTGAGCCCAGGGCCTGGCTGGGCAGCCTGCCCACCTAGCCCCCCTCAGCCTGGTGGTACACCCTCAGGCACATCACTTTACTCCTTGTGCTTAGGCGTGAACTTAACCCTTGGTATGGGGTACATTCAAGGATGGTCAGTCCCATACTTGGGGTGGGCTGGGGACCCTCAGAAAATAAATGGTCTTCTCTGGAGCATCTTGTCATATTACAGGGGGAGGCTCTCCTGTTTCTGCTCCTTCTTGGTCCTCAGTTTCCCCCAAGTGGCTACTGACTATCCCCGTGAAGCAGCATACTGACTCCATGAGGTAAAGGAGTCAGCTTTAAAGTCAAATTGCTGGGTTGCAAGCTGTGAGGCCTTTCGCACTTCTCTGTGCTTGTTTCCTCGTCTGCAGAATGGTCATGATAGTAGCAACTTCAGAGTTGTTGAGAATTAAATGAGATGGTGTCTGTCAAGTGCCCACACTGGAGCCTGGCACATGGCATCAGTGCCGCTCCTGTTGTTTCTCCTAGAGCCCAGCTGCAGGGGTAAGGGCCTTGGCACTGAGGCCGTTCTTGCGATGCTGTCTTACGGTAAGAAAGTGTGAGCAGACAATGCGGGAAGTGGCCAGGCCCCATGTGAACCTTGTTCAGGTCTGAGGGTTGGGGGCAGGTGAAGGTTCCTCCTCTGCAGCTTGGGACAGGAGGGGTGGGGGTAGGCGCCTCCTTACTTGCCCCTCTCTCATCTCTGCGAGGAGTGACCACACTAGGTCTGACCAAGTTTGAGGCTAAAATTGGGCAAGAAAATGAACCAAGCATCCGGATGTTCCAGAAACTTCACTTTGAGCAGGTAAGGATGTCCTTGGGCAGAGTGGGGCCTAGACCTGGGTGGTGGGCCTGGTGGTGTTAATACTGTAACTAAGCAGGCTTTGTTCTCTCTGGCTCACGTAGGTAGCTGCGAGCAGCGTTTTTCAGGAGGTGACCCTCCGACTGACAGTGAGTGAGTCCGAGCATCAGTGGCTTCTGGAGCAGACCAGCCACGTGGAAGAGAAGCCTTACAGAGATGGGTCGGCAGAGCCCTGCTGATGGCTGGGCCTTGTGGGCAGCCACCCTGTGTGAGCAGGGTGTTGGGCCCACGCACTCCAAAGACCAGAGCCCTGCACTGGGAGAGTGCTCCTGGCCCAGCCCCAGGCTGGGAATCACCTTTCGGGGCCCTTCAGACTGTGGCGGGGCTTGCTGTGGCCTCCCTCCAGCTGGCGGTGTGGCTGAGCAGACTCCAGGGCCAGGGCCAGGGCCAGTTCCCTTCTCCCCTCCTGGCCAAAGCCAGACCCAGACTCTAGGAAACTGGCATGGAGGGCAGGAATCCATGGGAGATGTTGGGATGAAGGTGGGAGCTGGAGGTGCAGGGGTACCTGGAGCATGGATGGGAGTGGAGAGACCTTTCTCCTTGGAGGCCAGAGGTGCTGCCCTGGCTGGGAGTGAAGCTCCAGGCATGGCCAGCTTTCCTAGTTTTCCCATTTAGTCTGTATCAAGAGCTACCAGGAGGCCCAGCCTCCGTGTCTACTCAAGGGCAGCTTGGTTCTCTTGTCCTGCAGAAGCAGGCTGCTGTGACCCTGGGAGCTTGACCCGGGAACAACAGGTGGTCCAGAGAGAGTGTGGCCTGGCCCCTCAACCTAGCGTCCCTCCTCCTCTCTCCTGGAGCCAGGCTTGAGTTTAAAGGCATTAGTGTTGGATACAGCTCCTTGTGGCCGGAGAACACCCCTCTGTTGATGAAGCTCAGGGTGCACTGAGGAAGCAGAGGCCCCTTGGGGTGCCCTCCTGAAGACAGCGTCAGGCCATCAGCTATGTCCCTCTGGTGCTCTCACATCTGCTCTTCACCCTGCACCTCTAGGAGCAGCTGCACCTGACTGGCCACGTGGGGGCAGTGGAGGCACAAGCTCAGGGTGGCCGGGCTACCTGGCACCCACGGCTTACAAAGTAGAGCTGGCCCAGTCTCCCTCCACCTGAGGGGGGCACTCTGACTCCTAACAGTCTTCCATGCCCTGCCATCATCTGGGGTGGCTGTCAAGAAAGGCCAGGCATGCTTTCAAAACACAACCACAGGAGGCTTGCAGGGTATTTTCCAGGCAGGGAAACAGTCTTAGATAAGTAAGGTGACTTGCCTAAGGCCTCCGAGCCCCCTTGATCCTGGAGTCTCACACCAGACTGCGTGTGAAAAACTGAAACTGAAAACATGCCTCAGTATAAAACGAACATCATAAAATGAACGTGTTGTTTGCCGTGGCTCCCTTCGTTCCACGTGTACCTCAGCAATGGGAGTTCCCTCGAGGCCACCCATTCCTTCCACCAGTCTTCAGGTTAATGAAGAGTCAAAGGTCCCCCAGGGCTTCCCCATCTGGCAGATGAGGTAGGGAGGGGCCCCTCCACAACCCCTGTCAGGGGGAATCTGTCAGGGGCCAAAGGGTAGAAGCAAGGGAATCTGTCAGGGGTCAAAGGGTAGAAGCAAGGGAATCTGTCAGGGGTCAAAGGGTAGAAGCAAGGGTGGGGTGGGGACAGGTCAGCTGAACAGGGCGCTGTTGTGATAAGGGTTTTGGATGGTTCCTCTAACAAGGAACAGATGGCCAGATAGTGACTGGTCTGCGGACACGGCCCACTCCCTGATTCCAGATCTTCCTGCTTTACTCATTCCCCTCTGCCCGGAGCCTGTCTTCTGAGAGGTGTCCTTTGGGTTGGGTGGAGACTAGCCTGGGGGCACCTTCCTTCTGAGCACCTGCCTGGAACTTCTCCGCCCTGCAGCCTAGCTCTTGCAGGCCACCTTTCCAGACCTCCACATCAGGCTTCAGGTGCCAAAGGTATCAGGGACTTGGGTCTTTTGTTGGGGATAGGGCATTTCGCCCTTCAAAAGTCCCTTCCACCCCACCTAGCCACACAGCATGTCCCAGGGCTCAGTGGACCGGTTTGTTTTCTCCTGGCACTGGACACTTGCCCTCCAATCAGGTCACAATGGCCAGATAAGATAGAGGATCTGGCACCAGCCCAGCCTGCCCCTGGGACTCCTGCACCCCACTGGCTGTAGGCAGAAAGAGTAAAGCCAAGTCCTTACATTCCAAACCCAGCTCCATCCTGGGACACACTTTCCACGCTTCTGGAATTACAGGAACCTCCCAGAGTCCTCTGAGCATGTCTGAGCTCCCACTTCCTCTGGTAAATGTCCCTATTAGTCAAGGGGTCCCTAGCCCACATCAGTGCTTACAGCCTCGGACACAGGCACACGGACCACCAAGCTGAACACCCGGCTGGGTACATGCATCCTCCTTCCCACAGGACTTCGGCAGCTAGGCCCTCTAGCTAAAGCTACTCAGGCTTGGGGTCACAGGGAGCCCTAGATGGCCCTCCCTCCAGTGTACGCCACCCTCCCAGCCAAAGACCACCCTGGCTTACCATTTCTTACTTTCTACCTATAAGGGGTCCAAGGCCAGAGGACAAAACTCCCAAGGAAGACACAGAGGCTGGAGAGTTTGGAGGAACCAGCTGAATTTCTGAAGTGTTTCCTTACAATGGTGGTACCTGGCTCAGGGATGGGCAGGGGTAGCCAAACCCTCCCCGTGCTGCCCAGTTCTCTGAGGGTGGGAGTAGGAACAAAAGTTTAAGGCTGAGGCCACTGCCATGCCCTGGATGCAACAACCAGGAAAATCATGTTAATCAAGGAAACAAAAATTCCTCTAGACTCTGCAATACTGCACTCTTAACAACAACAAAAATCAAATGAAAGCAAGATGTGTCTGCCACAGCTCTCAGGATAACGGATGCCCTGTCCACTGAGAGTGGCAGTTCTGCAGTCAATGATCAGCCCTGGACCCAGTTATCACACGGGGGAGGAAGGAAAGGTGTCCTCTCGCCTGGTCCCACGATCCTGGCATGGTGCAGGTCCCAGCGATATCCCAGGCAGAGTGGCAAAGGGACACCTGGTAGGATGAGGCACTCAGTGAGGAGGAGGGAGGCAGAGTCTCCTTTCTAATTGCAGGATGACGGGAACACATTCACCTTCCCTAAGGTAAGGGAAGAACATAGTTCTCCAGAAAAATCATTTGTCAAGAAAGGGCATGTGGGTGCTGATTTGTACGTTGATTCAGGGGAGTAACTGGGGAGAAGGAAAAAGGTGGGGTGGAAGGCTGGCTCGGCCCTGCCAGTCACCGGGTGGCTGGCAGCAGGGCGCTCAGAGGTTGCTGAAGAGTTCGTTTTTCTTGCTCCAGTCCATCTGCGGGGCCCGTTTGCTGCTGCGCTTCTGGTGGGCCCTCTCTTTGGCCATGGCCAGGGAGATGTTGAAGTCCAGGATGGGGTCGGAGGAGGAGGTAGACGAGGGCGCTGTGGAGTCCTGTTTTGGGGGGCTGTCTTGGGAATTCAGCTGTAAAGAGAAGTGGGGGCAGGAAGTTGGGAGTCAGTCCCTCATTAGGCTCCCTGGTCCTCAGCCTCAGTGAGGTGGCTCCCTTGGGGCTGTGCCCAGGGAAGCCAGGTCACAAGAACAGAATGCGGCTCAGCATGTGACCTCAAAGGCAGGCTGGTGTGCCAGGAACAAGTGGGGCCTGGGAATCGGCTTCCTGTAACCCAGTTGCTACCCCCTGCATGGCTGGCCTACCTCCTCGCTGGTGTCACTGGAGGCGGATCTCACCAGGGTTGGCCTGGGGCTCTCTGAGGCTGCCTCTGCCAAGGCTTCACGACTGTTCTCCTGGCAGAGAGAAGAGGGGTGTGGGTTGTCACAGGATGGGGTGAGGGAGTCCTGAGGCAGGAGGGAGCTCCTGGGGAAGTAGGGGCCGCAGACTGAGAAGAGGTAGTGCTGATGCCCTGGCCACCCACCCCGGGTTCCCACCACCTGAGCCTGCTGGGACTCCTTTTTACATTCCTTCGAGGATCAGAGGGCAGGCTGGTTCTGCTCAGGCTGGAGGGATGGGAGGGGTACAGATATCATGGGATTAGCGCTCCCTCCCCCTGGGCTGCTCCAATGTGGCTTTTAGATACTGACTTGCCTTTTGAGCCAGTGACCAAGGAGGGGCTTCTTGGAATGTGGGGACACTGGAGGCCTCTTTGCTTGGCATGGGGAACCCATGTGGTGCTCCCTGAATCTCCTGTGGTCCACCTGACTGTTTGCCTGGATTTGACCCCAGGAATCCTGAAACCCTAACCCTGAAGCAGCAAAGGAGGGCCTTGAAGGAAGAAAGTAGATGGAACGTTCTAGATCCAAAGATGAGATGACAGAAGGTTTAGGCCTGGGTCCAAGGACCCTCCCCCTTGTCAAGTACCCTGGCAGGAGCTCCTAGGGAAGGGGAACCTTTGAGCAGACCCTGCAGAAAGTTCCTACTCTGTGGCCTGACTGAGTCGGCCTGTCCCAGAGTGAAGGCTTTGGCTGGGGCATCAGCTTGGCACCCAGCCCCTTCCTGGGTTCTTCCATGGCTTCAGCTGGCGCCCAGCCCCACCATCTCTTCCCCAGCCTCACCCCCTTTCCCTTCTGCCCAGGGAAGGCGGGAGGAGGGGCTTTGTTCTTCCAACCCAGACTGGAAGTAGCAGGGGCCCGGCTGCCCGTGGCCAGACACTGAAGCTCTGTTCTTGGGGGGAAGAATGGCCCCTTCTGTATGGTGGGGAGTTGGAGGCGGGGGCTTGTCACCCAGGATGGCGGGCTGCAGAGGGGCCCAGCCAGCCCTCTCCCTCCCAACAGCTTTGGCCCCAGGCAGAGGCCAAGAGGGTTCTGGCAGTTCTATAGCTTGGAGCCGAAGAAGGAGCTGGAACTGGGGACCCTGAGGTTTGGGCTTAGCCAGATGGCTATCCTACCAACCATAGTACCTTCTGACCTGTCTCCCGCACCCCCAGGATTGAAATCCAGAGAAACAGGGGACCCGCCCTTACCTTCTGTATCTCGCCATTGGTGAAGGGCTCAGGCAGGGGACCTAGGCGAAGGAGAGAGCAGAGGTGAGTCCGGAATGGGGATAGAATAGAGCGTGGAGAGGAGGCGGGAGTTGGGGTTGGGCAGATCATTAGATCTTGTTCCCTGGGTCAACATCTCAAACTTTTCTGATGTCCACCCACCATGAGTACATTTGCCTTGTTATTTATTAAAAAAATTTTTTTTATAGAGATGGGGCCTTGCCATGTTGTGCAGGCTGGTCTCAAACTCCTAGCCTCAAGCAATCCTCTCACCTCGGCCTCCCGAAGTATTGAGATTACAGGTGTGAGCAAATGTCTGGCCTATGTTTGCATTTTGATGACTCAGCACACACAAAAATTTTGTGTAACAAAAGTTTCACAAAGCAATACCCTTACTACGGTGTTCTTTGATATTTTAATTTCATGTCATTAAAAAAACCAAAAAAGTTTCTGGGCCAGGTGTAGTTGCTCACACCAGCAATTTGGGAGGCCGAGGCAGCTGGATCACTTGAGGTCAGGAGTTCGAGACCAGCCTGGCCAACATGGTGAAACCCTGTCTCTACTAAAAAAGACAAAAAGAAAATTAGCTGGGCATGGTGGCACACGCCTGTAATCCTAGCTACTTGGGAGGCTGAAGCAGGAGAATCGTTTGAACCCAGAAGGTGGAGGTTGCAGTGAACCAAGATCGTGCCACTACACTCCAACCTGGGCAACATAGCAAGACTCCGGCAAAACAAACAAACAAACAAACAAACCCTGCTGGTCTCTATCTTCCAAAATGATCTTATGAGGCACTGGTGGGTCACAAGGTGTTTAAAAAATGCATCGTCCCAGATGGAGATGAAATTACAGGATGGCTGCCTAATTCCTATCTGGGAACTCCTACATGGGAAGCTTGTTAAAGTATAGATTCCTGGACCTTGGCAGCACAGATTCTGGTTTAGTGAGCAGGCCTAGGAATCAGCATTTTCCAAACGCTTCCCAGGTGATGATGATGACACCGAAATTGGAACCACACCCCAGACTACAGTTAGTATCTGCCTCAACTGAAAGAGAAAATAGTCCAGGCTCGGTGGCTCATGCCTGTCATCCCAGCACTTTGGGAGGCCGAGGCAGGTGGATCACCTGAAGTCAGGAGTTCAAGACCAGCTTGGCCAACATGGTGAAACCCTATCCCTACTAACAATACAAAAATTAGCCGGGTGTGATGGCGTGCGCCTGTAATCCCAGCTACTCAGGAGGTTGAGGCAGGAGAATTGCTTGAACCCAGGAGGCGGAGGTTGCAGTGAGCCGAGATCGTGCCACCGCACTCTAGCCTGGGCGACGGAGTGAGACTGTGTCTGAAAGAAGAAAAAAAAAAAAGGCCAGGCACAGTGGCTCACACCTATAATCCCAGCACTTTGGGAGGCCGAGGTGGGTGGATCACAAGGTCAAGAAATCGAGACCATCCTGGCCATATAGTGAAACCCCATCTCTACTAAAAATATAAAAATTTGCTGGGCATGGTGCCGCGTGCCTGTAGTCCCAGCTACTCAGGAGACTGAGGCAGGAGAATGACTTGAACCTAGGAGGCAGACGTTGCAGTCAGTTGAGATTGCACCACCGCACTCCAGCCTGGGTGACAGAGCAAGACTCTGTCTCAAAACAAAAGAAAAAAAAAAAGAGAAAATAATTCCAACTCCTATTTGCCAATCAGGAAATGAGGGGGGACAAGAAGGCTCAAGGGGTGTGTCCTGGGTATCCCCTCCCCAAGCCAGTGAGAAACCTGGAGGGGTCAGAGGGAGAGAAGACAGGTTTGGGGTCACCTTCACTGGGCTCACTCAGGGTAGGGGTCCCACATGGCTTCAGGGGTGGCTGTGCCATCTCCAGGGACTGGTCAGCGTAGGCGGGCTTCTTCTGAACTCTTAGCTTAAAATTCCTGGTCATCTTTTCCCTGTCCCCAGTCCAGGACACAGCCAGAGATACCTGACTCTCATCTTCTCCTCCCCTCTGACACCCACAGCCTTGCTGGGACACCAGGGACACTCACTGTCCCCTCCCCATCAGCTCACAGTGGTCAGAGTGAAACCCTGGCTGCCGGACAGGGGGGCATTCCTCTCTATGGAAAGAGTGAGGATGCCATCCTGGAGGGACTCCGGGGAGGAGACTGTCCCCAGGCCTCTCCCTCTTCAGGTCCTTTGGCCAGAGGCTGCAGCCCCTCTAGCCTGAGAGACAGGCAGAAGAGGCAGGAATGTCTGAGGGAGCCAATTACCTGCAGGGCGAAGGGGTGGGGGAAGCAGGGGACTATCCCAGGAACTGAGTGGAATCCAGATTCCAGCTGTGTCTTCCTCATATCAGATCCCTAGGAGGAAGGCTGGGGCTTCTCTGGGCCTTAGTCTCCCCATCAGTGGAGAAGGGGATTATCTGAGTTACCTGGTTTCCATGAACTTGGGAGATAAGGGTAAGGTGGTACCCCATCTCCCATGCCCAGAGCCAGCTAGGGACTTCCAGGGGCCATCCTCTTTTCTAGGAGCCTCCAGGCCTTGGATTGCGCCAGAAGGGGACAGGGCCTCCCCAGTTGTCCCTTCCAACTGGGGATGGGAGTCTGCAGCAAGACCTTTGTGTGAATCCCCTTTTACACATACAACCTTGAGTCTCCAGGAGGCCCCACCCACTGCAAAGTCCCAAGAGGTTCCACCCACAGTATGGCCCAGTGAGCACCCCTGCCCGCTCCAGGGAGCCATCTTCCCAGGGAGAAAGTCCAGACCAAGGAGCAGAGCACTGCTTAACCCCTCCCTGCCCCAGTGCAGCAGCCCTGCCGTTTGGCTCGGGCCTGGGCAGGGGGAGGCGCCGGGCTTGGCAGGGTGATGCTGGGGGATGGGGAGGGCAGGGGCCCAGGGCTTGAAGGACGACCCACTACTCTCTAGAGCCAGCAAGGCTGAGTTTCCAAGACAACCTGAGCGGAGGGAGGGGAGGTACTGGGCCCCGCCACTGGACTCTGATCTGACCAAGCAAAGGCTGGAGGCCTCCCCGGAGTTAACCCTTTCCTCACGTCGACACTGCCCTGAAAGTTTGCTGGTGGGGACAGGACTGGGGGCTCAGGCCTCCTTTGGGGCTGCAGCTTTGGCCGGGAGTCAGAAGATCTGTCCATTTTTCTCAGCGACCTCATGCCAGCTGACCCCATCACAAGCCGTCCTCGGAAACCCACTGCCACTCCCTACACTAGGCCCCCACTCCCCCAGCCCACACCTCTGGGCCTCCCATGAAGGAGGAGGAGGGAGCACCCACGCCGGAAAGCTGCCCACCCCTTGCCTGGGACCCAGCAAAGTCTTAGCCCTGGCTCACATTCCTGACTTGGGGGCCTCCAGCCCCAGGATGGCCAGCGGCCCCACCCGGCTTACCATTCAGGTGTTCCTGAGATGGGGTCACTTTGCATTTCTTGAAGAACTCGTCAGTTTCCCTGTCCACCACAAGCAGCTTGGTCTCGTCCCCGCCAGCCCTGATGGCGGACACCACGTCCCCATGCTGCTTCCCCTCCATGCAGACCCCGTTCACCTGCAGGGCGGGGTTGGGGAGGCGTTACGGGCACAGGCCTTGGTTCTGGGGCAGGTAGGTGGAGGAGGGCTGGGGGCGGGGGCGGCCACCTTGGTTCTCAGCCAGTTTGCAGTTCACAACTTGGGGATACTGACCCCCATTTCTGCAGAGTCCTGAACTAGGCCAGGGGTCCTCCCGTGGACAGTCAGCTGGGGAGGCAGGATACATGGGAAGGGCCAACGAAAATATCCAGACGAGACTAAACAAACACAGCTGGGAGAGATGGGATGGGAGCGAGCTGGGAGGCCGGGGTGGGGCCCAGCCTGGGTAAGGACTTGCTGTCCGACTTCCCTCTCTGGACCTTGGTTTTCTCACGTGTAAAATGAGAAGTCTTGGGAGAGCTGATCTCTAGCTCTAAGGTTCTAAGACTGTGATTCTGGGACCTGCCTGAACATTTGGTTCACGTTTCACCTCCCAGGAGCATACACTAGAGCCAGAGCACCGAATGAGCGAGTCTAAAAGCCTAACTCGGGGCTGGGCGAGGTGGCTCCCGCCTGGAATCCCAGCACTTTGGGAGGCTGAGGCAGGAGGATCACTTGAGGTCAGGAGTTTGAGACCAGCCTGGCCAACTGTAATCCCAGCTACTCAGGAGGTTGAGGCAGGAGAATCGCTTGAACCCGGGGGGCAGAGGTTGTAGTGAGCTGAGATTGTGCCACTGCACTCCAGCCCAGCCTGGGCAACAAAGCGAGACTCCATCTCAAAAAAAAAAAAAAAAAAAAAAATATATATATATATATATAAATAAAAGGCTAACTCAGGAGAGGGGTTTTGTTATTGCCACCCGCCTCTGTGTGCCTGGCAGCAGGGAAGCTCTGGAGATGTCCCCAGACATCTGCCTGATCGATGGGTGAATCACAGGCTGCCCAGTATATCTGCTTGGCAAGGAGGAGTTCAGGGGAGAGTAGAGGTAAGAAAGGAATCTGTCAGTCAGTTCATCTATCCTTCCATCTATCCATCCACCACCCGTCCCTGTCTCCCTCCCATCCACCCATCCATCCAGCCGCTCCAGGCTGGCTATGCCCATGGGCTAATCAAGCCCAGGAAGGTATGATGGTTGCCCCAGGTGCTGCTGATCTGCAGGGAGCGGGGCAGTCAGATAGGAAGAGGGCAAGAAGCATCACCTCCACAATGCGATCCTGGGCCCGGAGACCTGAAGCTTCAGCTGGGGAGTCTGGGTCCACTGACCGGATGAACTGGCCTGGCTTGGACTTGTCGCTGTGCAGGTTGAAGCCATAGCCACTGGGGCCCTTCTTCATGGTACAGAGCCGAGGCCGAAGCTTGCGCTGCAGAGACAGGGGAGGGTCCATGGCTATTCCACAATGCCCCAGGTTCTGCCTTCCCTGTCCTCTGCCTGGCCCCATCTCCCCAAACAAGGAAGGTTTGGGAGGACGCAAATTTGCTTAGATCCCTACACAGCAATTTGAGAGGGTTCTGGCCCAGGACTCAAAAGACTTGTGTGGACACCCAGCACCGCAGCAAACTGCTTAAGTGATGTGGGTAAAACACTGTTCTGTCCAAGCCTCAGTTTCCTCTTCTGGGAAATGAAGGGTGAGACCAGGTTAGCTCTCACGTGCCTGTCCCTTCTGACAGTCTAAGGTGAATCGCATGCTGTGTTGATCGGGCCCCTATCCCTCCCCATTGGTGGCTCAGTCTGGCCCTCCTGGAGAGGGGGCAGAGTGTGGCACCCCTGTCAGCCTGGCTGGGGACCTGGGGCATATGACTGAGGACCCCCAGCCCCTTTGTACCCTGTTCTCTGCAGCAGGGGAGGAAGAGGCAGGTGTTTACTGAAAGCTGGTCCGTGTGTTTACAGTAAAGCCTTCCTCCATATACTCGAACTCTCTCTCACCCCCACCAAGCCAAATGGCCCAGCCAAAAGGGAGCCAGAAGGAGCAGATAACCAAAAACCTATTGTGCGGCACAGCAAGGGACCTGGATAAGACAGGGGGCCATCCTCAGGCGTTCCAGGACCTCCTCCCCCTACACCGCTGCCTGAGGGTAGAGGTGGCAACGGAAGCACAGAGACCCCAGAAACCAAGGAGCCTGAATGGGGAGGGGACTGGGAAAAGCAGGGCTGGGCTAAAGGGAGCCCAGTGTGGCTGTGGCCTGGAGGGTGTGACCTACTAAAAGGGCACATGCAGATTTCTTTTGAGTGCTCGGATTCAGCTGAAAACAGTTTCCAACATGCTTGGTCCAAAGTAAGCAGCTCAGCTTAGAAGCTGCAGGCCTGGACACACAGTATGATGGAGGGAATATGGGTGTGGGCGGCTGAAGCCTGTGCCCAAGGACTACGCCTGAGTCCCTGTCCCTCTCCCCCTCCTCCAGGCCTGGTGCAGAGCCACTGGCTGCTGTCCAACCTGCTGGCCCTGCGTTATCACTCAGCACATCAGGCAATGAGCAGTGGATAGTCAAGGCTCCGAGCCAGGTTCCAGCTCCCCTGTTTAGGAGCTGTGTGACCTGGGGCAGGTCATTTATGGATCATTCTGACTGCCATCTGCCTCCCAGGGTGGCTGAGGCCCAGTGAGGTCATTGCCTTAAACACTTTCTAACTGTAAAAAATCCCTGTGCACACCCAGACTTTCCCATTGTTGTGAATACTAATGAAGAGTCATAGGAAGCTGGGAGTGAGATTCTGGTGGGGTGGGGGTGTGTGTGCCAGGCTGCTCTGAAACCCAAATCCCCAGCTGGGAGTGGAGAGGGCCGAGAGGAGTGGGAAGGCGTGCCCAGGAGGGTGTATGGGCCTCTGTCCCAACTTGCCAGCCCCGGGAGGCTGCCACCATCTGCAGCAGACTCAATCCCCAGCCTTTCGGTCTCTGGGGGTGGCTAGAGGATGACTTTGCATTCCTTTAAAGGCTCGGGCAGGTCTTTCTTCCTGTGTTTCATGCCCAAATCTAGGCTTGAGGGCCCCTCACCCCAACAACAAAGACGGTTAAGTGAGTGGTAAAACAGTGAGGGGCTCACAAAGGCTTAGGAACCCTGAATGAAGCCTCTTGCCTTGTTCTCCCTGGCCCATCCCCTGCCTCACTGCAGGGCCCACTCCCCGCTTGTTCAGCTGTCACCTGCCCCAGGCTCACCCCCGGCACTCCCACAGCCCTACGGGATCTTGTTCCGGGAGTAAGTGAGGCTCTTCTCCCCTAGAGCTAATCCCTCCACAAAGCTCCCAGCCAGGCCCTCCCCCAGGCCCTAGGTGAGTAGAAACAAGTCTGACCAGTTGCCGTCACCAGGACAGGCGCAGCTTTCTGCTTCAGCCAGACCGAGCTGCAGGACCTGGCCGACACCCTGAGAAAGTGGGGAGGGTGAAATCTCAGGACAGGCAGGGGGCAGCTCTAGTGACCTCCTCCAACCTCTCTCCACAGTCCCCGCGCTCCCAAAAACCTTCCCATAACCTGGCTGGGGCTTGTCAGCTGTTTTTGAGACGGGGAAACTGAGGCTCAGAGATGTTGAGCCCACTGCCTGACATCACACAGCCAGAACTCCAACCCTGGTCTCTGACTTGGAACCTGTCCTCCTTCCACCACACTGCAGCGTGCTCCTTAAGGATCCAAGTCCAGAATGGGGCAATCCACTGGGAGGTGAGGTCCCAACAGGAGTCAGGCAGTAGAGGGCAGACAGCAGCTCTCTCCAGGGCATAGGCTGCAGCCTCTGCTGGAGGTGGGCTGGGAGCTGAAGAAACCACAGCCTTCCTTCCAGGTGCTCAGGGCCTCTCATAGCTGGAGCTACGGCCTGAGCTGGGGGATGAAGCCTGGCGTGGGTGATGGGACAGGGGCATGGCTGGACTGGGGGCAGGTGGCTCTGGGCGCTCCCCCGGCTGGCAGGGCAGGGCTGTGCTCGCTGCCTTTAGGATGCCCGTCCTCTGGCCCTGGTCTCTGTGGTGTGGGCTTCCCTCACTGATCTTCACCCCAGTGCCCCTCGCCTAGTGACATATGGTGCCAAAGCTCCAGGGCCTCCTTTGAGCCTTGCTCCGCTCTGCCAGCACCAAGTCATGCAGTTCAAGGGGAAACGGGGGACCCAGACTGAGGGGCTCAGGTGCCCTCTGTTCCATTCCTCTGCACTGGGACTGCTCCACTGTTCTGTCTAGACGTGGCTCTGTGGTGGCTCTAGGACCTGAGGGGGTGGCTGGACAAGGAGATGGGAAGCCCAAGGTAGGCCCCACCGGCATTTAGACAGCTCCAATGCACCTGTAGAGCCTCCTCCCCAAGTCCCTAGAGACTGCCTCCTCTCACACGGGAAGGGGGTTCCCACTCTTCAAGGGAGACCAGCCTTGTTCCTCCTCACCCCTCCCCCAGCAGGAGCCTCCCAGCTGTCTCCAGGAGGTGTCAGTGCCAGCTGCTGAGTCAGCCCATCAAGCCAGCCCATCCCAGCCTGGGTGGAGGCTGGGGCTGGCAGGGGGAGTCCCTTGGGGCAGCCCCCCTGGGGATCCGTGGGGCCTGGCCTGTGGTCTCCAGGCCCAGCACTGAGAGAAGATGGGGAGGTATGGGGTACTTGGCCGAGCTCAGCCACCATTGCTCTTGGACCCTCACCCCCAAGCTGGGGCAGGGTTGGGTTCTGCCTCTGGGGAAAGGGGGCAAATGGGAGTGACGTCCAGGCATGCTGGGCTTGGTGTGTGGCCCCCAGGAGCTTAGGAGGAGCCAGCTACAGAGGGGCCCAAAGCATGGTGGGAGGAGGAACCTAAAAAGGAACATAGCCCCAGTGAGTTCCAGAGGGCAAAGTGGATCTCCAGTGACGACAACAGCCCGGGAGACCCAAGTTCAAGACAAAATCAGGATCTGCTCAGAAAGGAGACGGCAGAGAGCCAGAATTGACAGGAGGGAACATGAGGCCACACAGCCGATGGGCAGCGCAGCTGGGCCGGGGTGACCCAGGGTTGGACAGGCTGGAGACTCTCACTTTCACACAATGCTGGCTGGCTTTCCAGAAAAGACCCTGCCGGGAGAGCTGACCCCACACCCTTCTCCCAGGACCTCCTCCACCCTCAGGCTGCCTCCCTTCATCTGTCCTTTCCCCCAGGGAGCTTCACCCCACCCCAAGTGGCCGCCCCATCACCTCCACCCACCCCATCACCTCCACCCACGCAGTCCAGGGAGCGGATGGCGGGCACGGAATTCAATAGGCGCCACCAGCAGTCACCTGGAAAGCCGGGGAAAGTCGATACCCTAATCCCAGTGACCGTCTCTGGGGAGCAGGCCCAGGGCCGCTCCCTGCTCCTCCTTCCTCCCTTCGGGGAAGGCTGTGGGAGCCTGAGGCCAACGCCCCATTGGGCCCAGCCCCTCCCTGGCTGATGCCATAGTGATGGGCCCTACAGAAATAGCCAGCCCGCTTCGTTCGAGCCAGCCAGCTCAGGACCCCAGAGGAAAGCGGCTGGAGGAGTAGGCAGACCACTTGGGTGTCCAGGGGAACAACAGAGGTAACCCCACTTCTCAAGACCACGCCTCCCCCAGCCCAGGGCTCTTGTTCATGCAAAGAAGACCAGTGCCGCGATGCCCGATACAGGAAAATCAGCCCCAACAAGAGGACGGAAGGGGCAGGAGGGAGCCCTGGCTGTTCTCGGGGGGCTGGGGTGTGTGTGTGTCAAGAGTATGTTGGGGGTAAGGGCCATGTTTGTTCTGGGAGGCAGCTCAGTTTGTTCCCCAGATTCTGGAAACAGGCCTGGGTCTCTGGTGCTGGCTCTTCAAGGAAGCCAGGATGGAGACAGCTGGCCTTGCCTGGAGAGCTGCATGACAGGCAGCCTGGGGGCACTGGGAAGTGACCAGGGACTCCGGACACTCAGCCAGTGTCCACACCTCTAGGCAGAAGGTGTCTTCTCCTTACCCTAGGTGAGGTACAGGGGGCTTGGCTGTCACTGGCCCTGCCGAGTGGCCCTGATGTCACCTCATTTTACCCTACAGGACCTCCTTCCACCCTCCACATCCCTCCAGGTCTGTGCAGGCGGCGGGGAATGTTGGATGCCTCCATTTGCAAAAAAGGTCACTCACTGCTCCTAGCCCTTGATCTCCTCCCTCCTGTTTCTCAGTGGGAAGAGCTTTCCCTGGAGTCTGGTAGGGTGGGAACCAGGAGGGAGTCATACACTAAAGTGAGGGCTGCTGGTCTGACAGATACCCCCAGGACTCAGAGGTCTGAACCAGGTTCTCCTTCTGGCTAGTAACCTCTTCTTCCCACGGGGGCGGGAGGGGGCAGAGTCTGGCTCAGGTCTCCCCAGGGCTGGGCAAGCCTGGGATGGAGCAGGCTGGTACCGGGGCTGCAGCCCGGCTGGACACCATCCAGGGCTGGCCGCCCCGTGCCTTCCCTTCTGCCTCCCTCCTCATCCCTCACCCTCCTCCCAAAAGTCTCTGGATTTAACCCCCAGGGGCTGTCCCAAGGGGCTATTAAGAACCTTCAAGGAGCTTGTGAAATTGAGGCTCAACACTGAAGTAACAAATAGGAGCCGCTGGTTACTGAACACCTACTATATGTTAGGCACCGAGCTCTTTACGTGTATTTTCTTAGGAGCCAATTATAGTCCTACAAGGAAAGTATTATTGCAAGCATTTCACAGAAAAGGAAACTCAGCTTCAAAAAGCTGGAGTCAATTGCTCAAGTACACATGGCTGATGGGCGAAGGCAGGATTTCAGCTCGGATCCAGAGTAGCACTGTCCAGTAGATATATAATGCCAGCCATGTGTGGAACATAAGTCCAGCTGTGGCTCAGAATATGATGGGCAGAAACACCTGGCAGAGTCAGGCATCAAGCACAGACTACTCGTGTGGCCAAATGGCTGTGCAGGCATTGGAGTCAGAGGGCTGGGTTCCCAGACGCACCCCTGTGCTGTGTGGGAGGAGTTGCTAGCTGAGAGTCCTGGGACCCACCATGGTCACCTTAACTGATCAAGTCTCAGCCTCCATAGGCAGAGAATGGGGCCAATATCTGCCTCACTGGTGGTCATATGGATTAAATGAGACAGGGAGGGTTAGTACTTAGTACACTGCTAACACAAATAGTAGCTACTACGTATTGAACACTTACTGTCAACCTACAAAATGGAGAAAACAATAGCTAATTTGTCTGGGGGACAATGAAATGCATATCGGCTGGGCACAGTGGCTCATGCCTATAATCCCAGTACTTTGGGAGCCAAGGCAGGTAGATTACCTGAGGTTAGGAGTTTGAAACCAGCTGGCCAACGTGGTGAAACCCTGTCTCTACTAAAAATACAAAAATTAGCAGGGTGTGGTGGCAGGTGCCACCCAAACTGGCCAACATAGTGAAACCCTGTCTTTACTAAAAATACAAAAATTAGCACAGTGTGGTGGCAGGTGCCTGTAATCCCAGCTACATGGGAGGCTGAGGCAGGAGAATTGCTTGAACCTGGGAGACGGAGGTTGCAGTGAGCTGAGACCACACCACTGCACTCCAGCCTGGGTGACAGAACAAGCCTCTGTCTCAGGGGGAAAAAAAAAAAGAAAGAAAGAAAGAAATGCATATCAACATCTTTATGTCATAGGTAGAGCGCCTAAAGGCACATTACAAACCTAAGTTTCCTTCCAGGTAGGGCCACTCTATCTTAGAGCAACGAAAGCAGAGGAACACTTGTTATTGGAGTCTAGAGCTCTGGTTTCTCCTTATAAAGAGCGCTGCAGCATCAACAAGACCTCGGCTGAATTTCGTCTTATTTTTGGAGACGAGTCCCACTCTGTCACCCAGGGTGGAGTGCAGTGGCGCGATGTCGACTCACTGCAACCTCCACCTTCCAGGTTCAAGCCATTCTCCTGCCTCAGTCTCCCAAGTAGCTGGGACTACAGGAGCCTGTCACCACGCCTGGCTAATTTTTGTATTTTAGTAGAGATGGGGTTTTACCATGTTGGTCAGGCTGATCGTGAACTCCTGACCTCAACTGATTTGCCCACCTCAGCCTCTCAAAGTGCTGGGATTACGGGCGTGAGCCACCGTGCCCAGCCTGAGTTTCTTATTTAATTCCCCACCCCACTTTCCCAGGGACCACTGAGATGGGACATCTGGGAAAGGGGAGAAGGACCTCATCTAGACATACGGAGTTCCTTGAGAAGGAAGCCCCCATTCACCCCCGCCCCTCTTTTTTTTTTTGGTAGAGACGAGGTCTCGCTGTGCTGCCCAGGCTGGTCTCAAACTCCTGGGCTCAAGCAATCCTCCTGCCTCAGCCTCCCGAAGTGCTGCGATTACAGGCACAAGTCACTGCATCCAGCCAAGAAGCCCCCCTCTATCTCCAAGAGAATCATCTCCAGAATTACTGAGTTAACCGGAGCCTGAAGGTAAGAACCAGGGCTACACTGTTTTGCCAGCAAAGATCCAAACACACAATCACATACCCTGTCCATTTGAAATCCAAACACCCAGCAGCTCGAACTCTGTTCTGCCCCTACCAGAGCTCCAACTTGGTTGGTGTAAAACGGCCTGCCCGCCCTGGCAAAGAGGTTGATGGTCCTCCAGCTAACTGTGCCCCACCACCCACCTTGCTCCCTGGGGTGCCTGCACTCTCTGCCTCTGGGATCAGGGTCAGGGCTGGCCGGAAACACCCCAAGCTGGGCACTTTCATTTACACACCTGTCATGTCACCAAATCTTCCCAATAACCCTGCGGGCAGTGCCTTTCACAGAGGTGGAGGCTGAGGGTTGCAGGGAAAAATGAACTCCCAGGATCCCAGAGCCAGCACACAGCAGAGCTGGGATTCAACATTGATCTGGCTGACCCCAAAGCCTGGACTTTTGGCTTTCTAGTTTTCAAATGGAAGCTGCTAGCAGGCAAGAAAGAGGAGTTGGTAGGTTCTATCTGGAATTCCAATCTCTGGGTGGGGCGGGATGAGCTAAATGAGGACAAAGGTCCCTGACTGTTGTTATATATTCATTCATTAATTCAAAAACTGTTTTTGAGAGCCTCCCTGACGTGTGCCAAGGACTGCGCTGGGGATAGAAACACAAATAGGCCACAGTTGATGCCCTTGGGCTTACCATGTAGTGGAGAAAAAGGTCACAAACAGATGATTAAAATGTTGTGTGTTCAGAGCGATAAAAGATGTGAGGACAAAGAGGAGGCGGAGGCCGAGGCGGGCAGATCGCCTGAGCCCAGAAGTTCAAGACCAGCCTGGGCAACATGGCGAAACCCCAGCTCTACAAAGAATTTTAAAATTAGCTGGGCGTAGTGGTGCATGCCTGTAGTCCCAGCTACTAGGGAGAATGAGGTGGGAGGATCGCTTGAGCCCTGGAGGTCGAGGCTGCAGTGAGGCGAGGTTGCGACACCACTCCAGCCTGGGTGGAATCTGTCTCAAAAAAAAAATGAAGGAAAGGAAATGCTAACTCTGCCTACTGGATTAAGGACAGGCTCCCTGGAAAGGCACAGAACGGTCAGGGTATGAAGGCTCAGAGGCTAGAGACGAATTCGGACCCTGGGTGTGGTTTTGGGGATAGGGAGGTAGTGGTAAGAACAGGATGACAGATGGAGAAGGGCCATGGAACAGCATATCACTCTTTAAAAAAAAAAACAAAACAAAAATTTAATAGAGACAGGATCTTGTCATGTTGCCCAGGCTGGTCTCGAACTCCTGGGCTCAGGCGATCCTCCCACTTTGGCCTCCCAAAGTGCTGGGATTACAGGTGTGAGCCACCACACCTGGCCACAACATATCATTCTTAACCCACAGTGACCATTGATCGGGCACTGACTGGGTGCCAGGCTTGGCCACAGTGGCACTTGCCCAACTAGGCAGAGGCTGACCCAGTGCTAGCTGCCCCATGATAGATGTGCAATGATCACTGTGAAATATGTATTCATTCCAATACCAACTGCAAAGGCTGGATGAGCCTGGACTCAGTGCCAGGCACTGAGCTACCTGCTTTACACACAGCCTCGTGCAATTCCGAGGTAGCTGCCATCACCCCCAACAACTTACACAAGAGGAAATGGAGGCTTACAGAGGTGAAGTAACTTGGCTCCGCACAGCCTGGCTAGTACAGCTGAGCTGGCTCAGCTCTGCGCAGCCGGCACTCTGAACCCAGACTCAAGGGTTTAGGCCTCATCCTGTGACTGGTGGTGAATCGGGGGAGGAGGGTTTTAAGCAGGGGAGCAGCAGGGCGGGTGCTGCTGCCCCTCTGTCCCCATGGGGGATGAGGGGAAGGCCATCCACAAAGCAAAACCGGTGGGCAGAGCTGGAGAGCCACTTCTACCTCCTTAGGCCTAGACATCCCAGCGGGGACGGCCAGTGTTACAGGCACCCATCAGCCTCTGCCATGAGTGGTTCTGGACACGGCTGGTCTTCCCAGCCAGAGGCCACCCAGTTAACCACTCTCTGTGCCACACTTTTCCACTGAGATCCTCACTTAGTAAGTGGAGGGCTAATGAAGATAAGGAAAACAGCCCCACTTTGCACACAAATTCAGACTAAAATGAACTGGCAAACCTCCATTTGATGCTTTAGTAGTAAAGGGGTGTGTTTTAGAAAAAAGAACTCTTACAATGTCTGTTAACATTTTTTGCAATAACCGCACGGGCCATCTGTATGCTCAACACACAGGATTGCGGGGATTTTCTGCTAGAGGGACTCAATGGTGTTGACTAGGAGTCAGTTTAAGGATCTGGGATTCAAACACCGGGCATGAAGGAGTGCGGTTCAGCATTTAAAACTTTAATAAGAGGCTCAGGTACTTCATGTCATTTCTACAATTCTAGAGAAGGCAGGCATCACATCGCCCAATGCCTCCATCTCACAGATGGGAGAACCAAAGCTCAGAAGTCCTGGGACTTGGCTGGTGATGGTGTCCCCAGGATTTGCTGGTGGCTCTTCTCTCATCTCTTGGCCTAACAAAGTACACACAAATGTAGGTGTCCCTCCAAAACATGCAGGAATCTGATTCTGTGCTTACCCAGGAAGCTCAAAGCTGCTGCCTTTGGGCGCATGTGCTATGCCAGGCCTCCACATTAGCCTCCCAGGCCCTCTGGCACCCAGCAGCATAACCAAAAGGGCAAAGGGAGGAGCTGAATGAGACTGTAACTTGTGGGGGGTGGGGGTGGGTGAGTATTTGTGTGGGTTCCAAAGTCCAAAAAAAAAAAAAAAGAATGTCAAATCGATCGATGGACTCAGCATAAAGTTCACACTGGATTTCTGCCTGGGACTGGAGATCATCAGCCCCAACTCCCTGGTGTCAACCCCCTTGCTACGGGTGCTCAGGTCCCTTCCCCCTCCCCTTGCCAATGCCAGGTTGGCAGGGGCAGGAAGTGGGAGGCTGGTGGCCCTGGCATTCCCAGCACCCACCTCTGGCTGGACAGGGCTTCTGGTGACCTCACTTCCACCAAACCAGTTGATCCTCTAGGGCTTTGCCTTCTCCCTTAATGCCAAACTGTACCCTTTCTCTGTCCAGAAGGATCCTCCTGGTCCCCATGGACACTCCCATCAGACACTGCCACCAGGGCGAGCTGGTGCAAACTGAAGGGGCCCTGGGAGGCTCACGCCCTGCCCTACACAGTACACCACTCCACTCTCTGGGGACAGGAGGCTCAGCACAACTCCTGTTTTGCCAGCTGCCCCTCCTGCAGCTGATCCAAACTGGGATCCTATGGGCAAACACCAAACATGGGCAAAAAGCAACCGGCCTGCTGGCTGTGTGGGCACCAGAGTGACCGTGGCAAGGCCAGGGCAAGACCACCGGCTCACCGTGAGCTCCGCTGGCGCACACAGGGCCGTGAGCCCCAGGAGCTCTCTCCCCTCCCCCTAGCCATCTTTCTCTTCTTCTAAGGTCTTCCCCCTCCCCTCCCAGATACAGCTCTAGGCGCTTACTCCTCACATTCCTGAGAATCGTAAATCCTCTGAGGTGGCAGAACCACCACTCCGAGATGCCTTGGCTCCTCCTCCCCGCCAGGCAACCCCCACACCGCCCTGAGATGGTGGGGCTTCCTCTCCCTTAGAAGTCACACAGGACTCCGGGAGGATGAAGTCCTGCAGGACTGAAGTTCAGGACACGCACCGGCGGGCTGCGGGGAGGGCCTCCTCGCGCCGGGGCTCCGCACAGGAGTAATGCTATTTCTCTAGCTTTTGACGTAGGAGTGGCGGGGGAAGCTGGCACCTCTGGGAAGGAGAGCCCTTCCTCCCTGGCCCATCTGCGGACTGGGGTGAACGAGGAGAGGGCGCCAGGGGACGGGCAGGACTGGGGGATTCCGAGGAAGGGGAACAGACACCCGCAGACCCGAGGGAAGGGGGGCTGGGTTCCCCTGCGCCGCCCTCCCAAAGGCCAGGGAACAAGAGGTGCAGGCGGCAAAGGCTCTCAGGCTCCCAGCACAGCCTGGGAAGGAGAGGAGGTCGCGGGACGCAGCCCCAGGCCTGCCTAGGATGTGCCAGAGCGCCTGGTAGGCGGGCGGAAGCAGTCTCCCCCTCGCAGCTCGAGTTTCAGAAAAACGACGGCCGGCGCGAGGCTGGACGGCCGGGGCACCTGGGTCTCTCTGGATCCCCCTCCCACTCCGTTCCAGCCTGCGCGGCCGGGGCCGAGCTCACCTGCTCCGGGTGGCTCTTGTCGGCCTCGCGTGGCTCATTTTCATTGCCAGCCCCCTGCGCCTCGGCGGCGGCCGGCGGCTGGGCCTGCCCCGGCGTTTCCTGGGCGCGCAGCAGCTCCTCTCGGACCTGGACGCCAAGCTTCTGCAGCTGCTCGTCCGTCTCGGGGTCGACCACCAGCAGGCGCACGGCGTTGAGTGCCGCGCGGATGCGGCTCACCACCTGCTGGTGGGTCTCCTTCTCCACATTTTCGCCGTTCACCTCCACCAGCCGGTCCCCCGCCAGCAGCCCCGCCTTCTCGGCCGGCGAGCCGGGCTCCACCAGCCGGATGTACTGGCCCAACTTGCCCTTCTCCCCGTGCAGGTGGAAGCCGTAGCCGTTCGGACCCTTCTCCAGGCAGCAGAGCCGGGGCAGGGGCGCCCCGGCCGCCGCGTCCGCGCTCATCTCGCCCTGCGACGGGTCAGCGGCGCGACTTGGGGTTCTGTTGGGGATGGGACGGGACGGCCCAGCCCTTCCTCCCGTCCAGCGAACCGGGAGCGCAGCGGGGAAGCCCTGAGCCGCCGGACGGGCGAAGCGAGCAGGTGTACCAAGAACCGCCGGCCGCCGCGGGCCGCGAGGAGCCGAGAGAACTGCACGGACCAATCCCCGCCCCGCGCGGCGTCTGAGCGTCCCAGAGCCCGCCCCAGCTCCTTACCCCGGGGGCGGGGCCGCGCTGAGGGTGGGGACCTCCGCGGGCCAATAGGGGGCTGCGGGCCGGGGCGCTCCGTCCGGGTGAACGGCGCCGGCCAATGGGAACGCGCGGGGCGGGGCTTGTGCTCGGCACTGCGCCCCGCAGCGGGCGAAGACAGTGCGCTCAGGAAGTGGAAGTGTTTGTTACCGAGCGGCCGGCGCTGGGGTGGCAGGGGCGTGGCCCGCCGAGTTCCCGGTTCTGGGCGGTGGGGCCCGCTGGCTCAGGCCTGGTTTCCCCTACCTGTGGCGGGGAGTGAGGAGAGCTGGCCCTCGGATAAAGGGCTCTAACTTTGTTTTTGTTTTTGAGACGGAGTCTCGCTCTGTCGCCCAGGCTAGAGTACGGTGGCGCGATCTCGGATCACTGCAACCTCCGCCTCCCGGGTTCAAGCGATTCTCCTGCCTCAGCCTCCCGAGTGGCTGGGATTACAGGCGCGCACCACCACGCCCGGCTAATTTTTGTATTTTTAGTAGAGACGGAATTTCGCCATGTTGGCCAGGATGGTTTCAAACTTCTGACTTCAGATGATCCGCCCTGGGATTACAGGCGTGAGCCACCGCACCTGGCCAACGTTTTAACAGCCTTTAGCCAAAGCCTGGGTGCAGCTCCAATTGAGAGGGAGAGGCTGTTGCCATGGCAACCACTCCCGCGCTCAGGGCAGCAAGGGCCTAGCGGTCTCGAGAATTAAGACGGAGGGCCTCCTGGGAACCTACAGAGTTTGAATAACATTTTTCCGTTTGTGGGAACCCTAACCCTAATCCACTTTGTGCTGTCCCAGGACTTGCATAGAGGAGTGCGGGTTCTGATCCCTGCTGGGAAGATGAGGGCTCAGCGAAGGAGAGCCTGGGATCTCGAGGGGCAGCCCACTGAAGACAGGCCATCTAGGCCAATGGCGTGGGCTCTGGCGCAGCGTTTGACTAGGGAGGTGGGGTGGGGAGAGGCAAGACAGACTCAGGTAATCAACCTCTGGGTACACTCCACAGGGAAAGGAGCCTTGGCTTTTTTTTTTCAACAGAGAAAAATGATTAGGACTGTAAAGCCTTCTAGCTCACTCTTGCCAAAGAGAGGCTGGTCACAGAGGCGGGGAGACAATCTCTTAGGAGGGTAGCTGGCCATCTGAGGACAGACACTGAGGAAGGAGGATGGAATGATTTTGGCAGTGAATGACAATTCCTTGAACAGGACCCCCCCTGCCACGCTCACTTCAAAGAAACAGTGGACAGGATGTGCTTTCCAAAATACTGCAGTTTAATTCTGAAAAACTCAAATGCAAGAGGCCCAGAGCTGTCTACGGGATTGGAGCTCCTGCAACCTGCCTTGGGCCCCAGAAGAGACTGGCAATGTCAACCTCCTCACTGCTCTGCCTGGTTGAGGCCACGGAGACCTTCCTCATCGGGCCCAAACTGGAGCCGCTGACTGCTCAGAGCAAGATTTCTGCCTTGAAAGCAAATGCTGTAGGCTCAGAAATGTGCAGCGCATACTTCTTCCTCCCCCCCATCCCCACTCAGGCCTGCAGAGCTGCAGTAAAGGTGCCTGCAGGTCATGACCTCATGTCTCCTGTCCACTTCCAATGGCAGGGGTCAGAGCTTTGGGAGACATGTGACCAAAGAGGCCACATGAACTTGCTACCCCTTTCTCTACCCCCGACATACCCACATGACCTTGTTTTACTCACATTGCATTGGTTTAATTCGGAAATGGGTGACCTCCCACCCCCTAACCTGACGGAGTAGGTGGGGAGGTAAAGCAGTTTAGGCCCTGGTATCTATTTGAGAAGTTAAAGGAAAGGGCATGGGTGGTCAGGGAGGAGGCAGAGCTTGGGGTCAAAGGGATACACGTGGGGGGAGGTTTGCTTAATCTTGTCTCCCACCAGCTCCAGGAGCCAGGGATTTCTTTTTCACAACACATTCCAAACCTAGGAAAGGGATTTCTCCTTATCTGGCTCTTAACCCGGGAGAGCTAAACACTTCAGCTGCTTGAAGAAATTGCCTGTGGAGCTGCATGCCTGCCAAAGGATTGGGATAAGACACATCTCTCGGCTGGGTGTGGTGCCTCCTGCCTGTAATCCCAGTACTTTGGGAGGCCGAGGCCGGCAAGTCGCTTGAGCTCAGGAGTTTAAGACCAGCCTGGGTAACATGGCGAAACCCTGTGTCTACAAAAAATACAAAAATTAGCCAAGTGTGGTGGTGCACACCTGTAGTCCCAGCTACTTGGGGGGCTGAGGTGGGAGGATCACTTGAGCCCCAGGGGATGGAGGTTGCAGTAAGCGGAGATTGCACCACTGCACCCCAGCCTGGGCAACAGAGCGAGACTCCATCTCAAAAAAATAAAAAACAAAACTATTTTCCTGGTTCTGACCTGAGGTTTTTAGGTGCACAGGCAGGAAGGTAGCTAAGCCAGGGATTCCGTGGGGAGGGTCTCCCCCAGGATCTGAGGTCCAGAGAACAGGAGCCTGGAACCAATATTTCCAGGTGCCCCAATGTGCTTGTGTGCTGGAGAAAAGGGGCATGCCTCCAAGGGGGTGTTAGTAAGGCCAGAGGTAGCCAGCCCGACCCTACTCTCTGCCCCGTGTCCTCCACCTCCCATCTCCATACCTCTTATCTTCCCTGAGGCTTTGGTCTCCCTCACAGCACAAGGGCCCACTTATTTGGGGGGATGGGGTGGTGAAGATAAGCTCCTGGAGAGCAGGAGACAGTGAAGGCTGGGGTCAGCTCAGCCTCTCTCCAGCTGAACTGAGGGTGCGATGGAGTCATTACCTGCCCTCACCCCCAAAGTGCATCTGTGTCCCCTGGGGCTGAGCTGGAGCAACACCACCTTTGTTATGTTTAGGAGGGAGGGCCAGCCCCCCAAGTCCTAGAAAGCAAAAGGGTTACTAGGGCCCAGCCTTGGTTTTTTGGGCATCCAGGTGCCTTTTTTTTTGGTATTAAATTATGTACTATTAAAATAAAAGCTAAGTGTTTTACCCTCCCCGTGGATGCGGGGAGACCGCAGGAACTCAAGTAGGAGCTGGAGTACAGCTCCCTAGTAGGAAGAGGCTGTGCACTGGGTCCTCCATCTTTCTCCCCATTGGCTCAGCCGCTTGGAATAAGCCAGGCCTGGGGGGGGGACGGCTGCATCCCCTGGGCCTCCAGAGCCTCCTCTCTGCCCCTTGGGATTCACATGAAGGAGCAGCAGCTGGAGCGCTTCTTCTGGGACTCCACATAGTCTCGGATCTGGAAGCTGGGCTCATTCGCCTGCTGCCCGGCCCGGTATTTCAGCTCCCTTGAAGAAGAGGCAATGGGCTGGGCTGGCGTGAGCTGGGGTGAGGAGCTGAGCAGTCCCCTCCCACCTCCCAGTGGCCCAGAGCAAATGGACCTCAGCCTGCAGAATGCAGGTGTGTCCAGGGGCTGGGCCAGGGGCCGGGCCCTACTGGATTCCTGGAGGGTGCCGCCCCGCCCCGCACACTTCCCTTCCCTGTCCAGCTCTCACTTGGCGATGGCCAGAAAGGCTAACTCCACATTCATGCCTGTCTTGGCGCTGGTCTCCAGGAAGGGAACGCCGTACTCCTGCCCGGGAGAGAGTGTCCTCAGGGCCAGCCTCGGGCTGCCCCCACCCTTCACCCTGTCCCACAGAAATCACTTACCCTGGCCAGGGTCTCTCCGTCTTCGGAACGGATCACTCTTTCGCTGCTCATATCCGCCTGTCAAGCCCAAAAGGGTCACTCTGGGGAAGGAGGCCTCCGCCCCAGCGGGCCCATATTTTGCCCCAGAAGCAGGCACTGCCTGCCCTCTGCTGGTGGCCCAAGGGACTGCAAGCAGGTGTGATTGGCCTGGGGCCAGGATTTTTGCCCAGTGTAGCTCCTAATCCTGGGATCTCACCTTTGGTAAAGGGTGTGATGACTCAGTCTTGGAAGGGGACAGCAGTTGGGGCTAACCCTTTGCAGTCTTAGCCCCTGACCTGGGACCCTGTTCACTCTGCTCTAATGGGGGCTGAGCACTGGGCACCCCTTGATTTCTCAGGCAACAGCTTGGATTTTTCCTTGGAAGGGGCACGTGGGATGGGCAGAAGCCTCCAGATACGTCTGACTCCTGAGCTGGAGGCTGCAGAGTCCTTTTCAGGAAGGATGCCTAGATAACTGTTCTTGGGTGGTTATGGGGCTGGCTAGGGCTGAGGAAGTGCAGGGCTGGGCTGACCCTGCCCCGGAGCCACTCACCTTGTTGCCTAGCAGCATGATCACCACGTCCCTCTGGGCATACTCATGAATCTCAGTGAGCCAGGCCTGTGGGAAAGGGTGTGCTGAGACTGGCATTCTCCTCCTCCCACTGCCCCTTTCTTCTTCTGCTCGGTTTGACTGTCCTCAGCTACTCACTACCTTGAATACGATGCCCTGTGCATTCTCTCATCTGTACCTTTGTTCTGGCCAATCCAGGCCTGGGTGGCCTTCCTTGGTGGCTCGAACCACAGTGGCCCCACCCTCCCCATTTTATGCTGTTCAACTATCAGTTCTATTGAAGATCCAGATGCATGGAGACCTTATCTCACAAATCAGTTGGTTGTCACCAGTGATTTCTTGGAGTGCCCTGTTGAAGATTCTAAGACCACATAAGGGTTTCAGTGATCAAAAGTACTGTGAGTGATTACTGATGTCTGTCATGAGCATGGGGTAGGAGGTGGGAGTATGAGTGCCATGGATTTTCCATATTTTATCTATATAAATGTTTTATTCTCCTACTTTGCTTGTCAGCAAACTGTCCTTGAGGTCAGGGAATTCATGAAACCTATACAATGTCATGCACAGAACTGGTGCTTGAATTTATCAAATTTTTGTCTCCATAATAGTTTTGTTGTGAGGATATAGCCACTCACTCTGTCTGACTGAGTCACTTTCTTGCAGCTTGCCCTGGATGTATGTGTGGACTTTTCTGGTTGTGTTTTTCCCTTGGTCTCTGTGGATAATTATCTAGGGTGGAGTGGGGGCCATTCTGAACACTTTGTCACAAAACACACTCATGAATCACAGTGAGAGCTAAGAAGGTGGCACGGGGTCACAACAGTCTGCTTGGCCTTCATGCCCACGTGGCCACCAAATACAAGGCAGAAGATATGACTTCTGAGTCACAAGTAGGTGTTTTTCAGAAGGCAGCAGGATTCCACGCTCCACCCCCTTTCCACAGGGCAGGAAGCAACCTCAGCCTGCACAGACCTTACCTTGGCTGCTTATGGGTAGCGGCCAGGGGAAGGAAGGACCTACCCTGATGCTGTCAAAAGAAGATTTGCTGGTGATGTCGTACAGCAGAAGCAAGGCTGGAGGGGGAGAGGATCACAGAGGGGACTTAGGCAGCAGCATAGGAGCTACCAAGGGGCTGGGGTAGGGACTGGAGGGTGCGAGGGACTTACCCTGGGCGTCTCTGTAATAAGCATGGGTGACGCTTCGGAACCGTTCCTGCCCAGCGGTGTCCCAGATCTGGGAGGGGATGGGATGGAGAAATGGTCAGAAGGAGGCAGGTGCAAGGAATGTACTGGTTGGAGAGGGCCTGCTTTGTGGTATGAGATATCTGTGGGAAGGTGGGGCTGTTTCCTTCTTTAAATTCTCATGAGCTCTTGAGCATCTAATGACCTGGACAGTAGCAGTTACTGAGTTCTCAAGCTCCTTCAGAATCATCTCCTCAGCCAAGCGTGGCGGCTCACACCAGTAATCCCAGCACTGTGGGAGGCCGAGGTGGGCGGATCACGAGATCAGGAGATCGAGACCATCCTGGCTAACATGGTGAAAACCCGTCTCTACTAAAAATACAAAAAATTAGCCAGGCGTGGTGGTGGGCCCCTGTACCCTGTAGTCCCAGCTACTCAGGAGGCTGAGGCAGGAGAATGGCGTGAACCCAGGAGGCAGAGGTTGCAGTGAGCCAAGATTGCGCCACTGTACTCCAGCCTGGGCGACAGAGTGAGACTCCGTCTCAAAAAAAAAAAAAAAAGGGAATCTTCTCCTCTCCCCTAGCCCAGGGGTTGGGGATGTCCAATCTCCTAAGAGCAGATAAAGCCCAGGCAGCTGGGGAGGAGATGGTTGGAGGCTAAGCTTGTCTGAAGGCATTTGGAGCTACCTTTCACAGATGAGAGGGTGCCTGGGAACTGCTTTTTCTGCAGACATCAAATAAACAAAAGCCATTTCCTCTCATGGGCCCCACAGGAAATTGCCCCAGGCAGAGGGCAGGGCTGCAGGCCTCCTGTGGTTCAGGGTGAGAAGGAAGGGCAGGTCCTCCATCCTCCCTCCCCAACTCCAGCCTCTGGTCTCACCTGCAGCTTCACTCTCATGCCATCCACGGTCACCACCTTGTTCTGAAACAGAAAAAGGCAGAGGATGGGAGGGTGGGAGTCGCGTGGCTCCTCAGCTCTGCAGACATCCTGTCTTCGTCCCTCTCCAGGCCTAGAGTGGGTACAGCGAGCCCCAGAACTGTCTCCAGCCACATCATACCATCAGGGCAGCAGGAATGCCATCTGCAGACACCTCCACTGTGGAGTCGTCTCTTCTGGGGACTGTATCTGCCCTTCTCACAACAGCAGGCCAAGAGGAGCCTGAGAAGCTTCCTGGCTCTCTCCAGGGATCAGGCAGCCCAGGGCTGGAGGGCTGGGTGCTACTGGAGGCCCTGCCTTTTCCCCACTTCAGTCTCCATCTCCTGGAGCCTGGTCCTGGGATTATGACCAAGCCCCTGGAGATGGGGTGCTTGCCTGCATCCTGGGGACCTGAGGCTACATCTGCAGCAGCATCTTTTTTTTTTTTTTTTTTTTTTTGAGACGGAGTCTCACTCTGTCGCCTGGGCTGGAGTACAGTGGCCGGATCTCAGCTCACTGCAAGCTCCGCCTCCCGGGTTTACGTCATTCTCCTGCCTCAGCCTCCCGAGTAGCTGGGACTACAGGCGCCCGCCACCTCGCCCGGCTAGTTTTTTGTATTTTTTTAGTAGAGACGGGGTTTCACTGTGTTCGCCAGGATGGTCTCGATCTCCTGGCCTCGTGATCCGCCCGTCTCGGCCTCCCAAAGTGCTGGGATTACAGGCTTGAGCCACCGCGCCCGGCCAGCAGCATCTTTTCTTTAGCTGCCCACTAATTATCTGGTGAAGGAAGCATTCGCTTTCTGCCTGTTTGGAGCTGTAGAGCCCCGCCTGCCAGGGTGAGACCTTTCCTCTGTTGAACACTTTGGGTGTGCAGCGCCCAGCATCCCTGACGCGGATTTGTGAGATGGAGCCGTCAAGGTGAGAGGGAGGGTCCCTGGTGAGCTGCTGTCTCCCCACATGGCCAGCCCAGCTCTTTTTTTTTTTTTTTTTGAGACAGAGTTTCTGCTCTTGTTGCCCAGGCTGGAGTGCAGTGGCACGATCTCGACTCACTGCAACCTCTGCCTCCCAGGTTCAAGAGATTCTCCTGCCTCAGCCTCCCCAGTAGCTGGGATTACAGGCATGCGCCATCACGCCTGGCAAATTTTTTTGTATTTTTGGTAGAGACAGGGTTTCACCATGTTGACCAGGCTGGTCTCGAACTCCTGAGCTCAGGTGATCCTCCTGCTTCGACCTCCCGAAGTGTTTGGATTACAGGTGTGAGCCACTGTGCCCGATCAAGCCCAGCTTTTTTTTTCTTCTTTTCTTTTATTTTTGAAATGGAGTCTCGCTCTGTCACCCAGGCTGGAGTGCAGTGGCACGATCTCAGCTCACTGCAACCTCCACCACCTGGGTTCAAATGATTCTCCTGCCTCAGCCTCCCGAGTAGCTGGGACTACAGGAGCGTGCCACTACACCCGGCTAATTTTTGTGTTTTTAGTAGAGACGGGGTTTCACCATGTTGGCCAGGCTGGTCTTGAACTCCTGACCTTGTGATCCGCCCGCCTTGGCCTCCCAAAGTGCTGGGATTACAGGCGTGAGCCACCGCACCCGGCCCAAGCCCAGCTCTTAAACCCAGTGCAGGGTTATGCTTCCCGGGAACTCCAGAAAGGCTAATTGACTTTTGAGGTCTTGCCAAAGGGGCCCAGGTAGGAGGGCAATGAGCAGGGCCTCTGTGGGCCAAGACATTCAGCTTATGCCATGCCTGCGGCTGCCTTGCTTGGGAGAAGCTCCCCAGGAATGGAGGTGGAAACGAAGACTCAGTCTAATTTTTTTGCATCCTATAGTTGGGCAAGGAGCCAACCTTACCCAGTCTACTTTGACCCAGCCACCTCTGTGGTCCTGGGGGAGCGAGTTGTGTGCCCTTCAGGCATGAGCCTCGGGAGTCCCTGGGAGCCAGGGTGAGCAAGGGAGGGGGGACAACCGCCCTGTGCCTGAGCCACAGCCCTGGCTCGCTGCTGGAAGCAGGCTCCTGCAACCACCTCACCCTGAAGTCTATGCCGACGGTGGCTATGAAGGCTCCGGACAGGAAGGCCCCGTCTTTGAATCGGATCAGGAAACATGTTTTGCCGACGCCTGAGTCTCCCAGAAGCATCACCTAGGGGGTAGGGGCAGAGGCAGTTAATGGGGAGTCAGGGGGAGCTTCTGGGATTTCAGGAGAGACACATGGAGAGGATCAGAGAAGAAGAGGGGGCTGGCATGAATGCTGACCGCACCAAGGGGCACCTGCTTCCAGAAAGCCTGCCAGCGCCTTCACCCTGCCTCTCCTCTCTGTGCTCCTTGGCTCAGCCTCCTAGGCTCTCCCTCTAGACCCTCCTGTCCTCACTCAAGTTCCTAGAGGCCCGAATTGAGACCTCACCATGAACAGGTCCCCAAGTGTGCTCCGTGGCCCCAGAGAACCATCACATTTGCACAATCTAGACACTGGCCACATTTGCTCATAGCCACACCATGCAGGGATTCCGTCCCTCTGTGTACTCGTGTCATCCCTTGTCCACTCGTGAGTACACGCATGGGCTGGGCTACACTGACAGGAGAGGGAAGTGTCAATATCTTGGACAAGGAATCTCACCCAAAGGAGTCTATCAAAATCTACTGGGGGTGGGGCATGGTCATTTGCATACTCTATAATGACTACTGTTTGGGGTTTTTTTGGGGGGGATCACAAAATTTCTTTCCTTCGTCCCTTCCTCCCTTCCTTCGTTTTGCTCTTATTGCCCAAGCTGGAGTGCAATGGCGAGATCTTGGCTCACCACAACCTCTGCCTCCCAGGTTCAAACGATTTTCCTGCCTCAGCCTCCTGAGTAGCTGGGATTAGAGGTGTGCACCACTCGCCTTGCTAATTTTGTATTTTTAGTAGAGACGGGGTTTCTCCATGTTGGTTAGGCTGGTCTTGAACTCCTGACCTCAGCTGATCCGCCTGCCTCAGCCTCCCAAAGTGCTGGGATTACAGGCATGAGCCACCCCGCCCAACCGGAAGTTTCTAATGACATTTTATGTTTATTAAAAGGTTGCATGAGGCCGGGCGCGGTGGCTCATGTGTGTAATTCCAGCACTTCGGGAGCCCAAGGTAGGAGGATCACCTGAGGTCGGGAGTTTGAGACCAGCCTGGCCAACATGGAGAAATCCCATCTCTACTAAAAATACAAAAAACCAGCCGGGAGTGGGGGCACACACCTGTATCCCAGTTACTCGGGAGGCTGAGACAGGAGAGTAGCTTGAACCCAGGAGCTGAGATTGCGTCACTGCACTCCAGCCTGGGTGACAGAGCGAGACTCTGTCTCAAAAAAAAAAATAAAAATAAAAAAAGGTTGCATGAATTAGGGAAGGTTGAAATTTATACTAAAGTGGGGAGATGTAGTCGGAAGTTCTTTCAGCAGAAACCTCCCACATGGGACGCGTGGCTGCAGATTGGCATCCTGGGGTTGCTGTGGGTAGCAGGAGTACCAAGGAGGGAACCTATGAAGGGAGTGTGGCCCTCTCCTTTACAGTCTGTCTCTGCTCTGCTCTGCTCATCTTTCCCAGGGACATGCAGGAATGGTGGAGAGGAGCCCTTTGTCCCGTCTTCTCCAGTCTTGGAGAACAGGGGTCTAGATCCAATGCTGAAATTTTCCCAACTGCTGGTTAGATGGCTTAATGGGTTGAGTGGGGACTAGGTTTTAATTATTTTGAGGTTCTGAACTTGACAGTGGAGCCCAAAGGCATTCCTGCTGTGGCATGGGGTACTGGGATTGGTTAACTCTGGTGGAGAGGCAGGGTTGGCTGAGCAGAAGGGGTATGAAGGATGGGTCTTGGTTTGTCAATGGCCTACTGTGTGACTTTAGGAAGATTCCTTAACCTTTCTGTGGCATGGTTTCCATAGTGGGTAGAAGGAGGAGGGATACTTTCTTTGAGGTCTTTCTAGAGTCTGTTAATGGCTAGGGCCAATCATCGTGGTGAATCACCTAAGACCCAGGGAAGAGTGGCCCAGGGGTGGGAACTGTCCGCCTGCGGGCCCCATCACCCCTAGTCTGGTCCCAGGAGTTCCTGCCAGGCTTTCTCAGAGGGTCCTGGACTCAGTCCCCTGGGACCGGCCCGGGGAGGCTGGGGACCAACTCTCCTGCCAATGTCGCTTGGCCAGGGAACACATGAAGGGGTGGGGGATAGGAGGTCTCTGGAGCCTGCACTCCTCCCTGGCTCCTGGGTCCCAGCCCCAGAGTAGGAAGGAGGGCGACAGGGCCAGTCTTTGTGTACTTTACAGATCACAGCTGCCTTGAGCAAACGATGCCAGCTACCCACCCAGCTCGGTGATTCCACCAAACACAAACAGCTGCCTAGCCTGGCCACCTCCTAGGCAAACAACCCAGCTGGTTTGCAGGGCAACAAGGTCAGGCAGTCCCCCTCAGCCTGGGGCCTGGCCAACAGCAGCTCCCCCTCTCCGAGGGTGCAGGGGCCCATTTCCTGCCGCAAGCCCACACAGGACGCCTATCTCAACGGCTCTGGGCGGATGACTTGCAGGGTGGCTCCCCCGAAACACGGGGGTGGAGGCTGAGGCTCCCAGCATGGGTGAGCCCTGGTGTCGGGGAGGAAACCGAGGCCCAGAAAGAGGCAGGTCTCCTTCAAGGCCATGCAGCGGAATCCAGGACAGCCCTCATTCCATTCCCAACCCTGCAGAGGAAGAGTGGAAGCTCTAGGCTCCCTCAGCAATTCTTTCGGTTTCTGGTACCCGCTCACTCCAAGCACACAGATGGAAGGCAACAGACCAGTCCACTGCTGCCTCTACCTGTTTCCATACAGGACACCCCTGTAGAGGGAGCAAGCCCCAGAGAGCAGCCTTGGATTTCTCTCAAGTGCGGGATGCGAAAGACCAACCACTGAGATCTTTCTCAGGTTCGAAAAATTCCCAGGTGGCCTGCAGGCCAGTTCGCAACATCCTTCTGGGAGGAGGGGCTTCCGACTGCAGGGAGGAAAGTGGGAGGCAGTGCCTCCCAGCTGCCACTGGGAGGGGAGCAGCTGGGGGACCTCAGGCCTTAAACCGGGATGTCAGATCTCAACTGAGAGCTTAGCTCGGAAAATGGCATTAACACCAGTTTCTCCGCCAGCAGAGGACGTCCTCTCAGAGTCTCCGGGCGGTCCCCATCTCCCAGCGCTTCCCAGCCTGAGTCCCCAGAGTTGCGCGCTTAACCCTCACCAAGAAGCATGGGCTCCCGGGGACTTATATTTGCCACAGTGTGGCAGAAGAGAACTGAGTTGGGGCCGGCGGGGGGATGACTCAGTCTTTGCGATCTTCTGCGACCCGCCCACACCGAGCCAGCAGAGACCCCTGGAGCTTGGGACGGCCCCAGGGGCTGTGTCCTGACCCTCTCTCCCTCCCTCCTCTGGGAGACCCAGCTGCCTGAGGGAAAGGGCTGAGTCCAACCCAGACGCAGGCAGGAAGGGGCTAGCGCCGAGGAGGGCGGGGGTCTCACGGAAGAGGCCCACCCACCTTGCCCGTGAGGTCGAAGCTCGGACTGCAGGGCGGGGAGCGCTCGGGGGCCTCGCCATCCCGGGTGGCAGCGGCGCCTGGCGTGCCCGTCATGTCCCTGGACGAGAGGTGAGCACTGCCGGCCCGCAGGCGAAGGAGAGCTCAGGAACCGACCCGCCCCGGCCCCGCCCACTCCCCCCTCCCTCGACCCGGACCCCGCAGGCTCCTCCCTCCGTCCCGCCGCCCCCTCGACGACACTGGCTCGCAGCTTGCTGTTCCCTGAGGGCGCGCACAGCCGCAGAGTCCGCACCAAGGGGCGGGCAGCCTCCCTGAGCAACCCCGGCCCGGCTCCGTGCGCTTAGGGCGTGGGCCACATCCAGCCCCGGGACTGGTCCCCTGTGGTCGCTTAGTTGCCCCCGGGGGAGCAGGCCGCGGAGATCCCGTCTGCTGCGGAAAAGTTCCCGTAATCGCTGCGCGGCGCGACAGCAGGCGGCGCCCGAGTCCCGGGCCGTGGGCGGTCCCCAGGTGGCGAGGCGGAGAGCGGGGGACCCCTGGGCTGCGCCTCCGCGGATGGCGCCGAGACAGTTCCGCTTCTGCTAAGGCACACGGCCCGAGCTCATCTGAATATAGTTTTGTTTACCAACCCATACTCGCCTTGCAGCACATGTGCGCTGCGGTGTTTTGGGACCTCTGGTGCTGGGACTTTGACCCTTTAGTATGGATCACCTCTCGTTTCCCCCTGCCTGTTGGGCTGTGCCCAGAATGTCCCGCCAGGGTAGAGCTTTCGCAAGAGGGCTGCACAGCACACATCTCCTAGTGGACCGCTCCTGAAGGCGGGGCAGGCCTTATTTACCTATGACACTCACTCCTGGCCCCGAGGAGGAGCCAAATAAATTCATGAAGTCGTGGATCATTTTGAGCAGAGCTGCCAGGATATCCCAGGCGCCCGGCAGCTCCTGGTGACAGAAGGTGGAGAGTGCAGCTGGGGTTGCCCATAGCAGAGCTTAGGGACTCTGTGGCCTGGGCCGACCTTTCGATTACCCCCATCTCCACATTCTATAAGCAGCTTCAGGTTACCAAGGAATAGGACGGGTGATTTACAGAGGGACTGTTTGAGGGGTGTGTAGCGAGGGGAGAGCTGGAGAGGGGTACCTGGAGACGGGTACCCGCACCTTTTTTCTTTTTTTTTTTTTTTGAGACAAAGTCTTACTCTGTCGCCCAGTCTGGAGTGCAGTGGTGCGATCTTGCCTCACTGCAACCGTTGCTTCCCGGGTTCAAGCGATACTCCTGCCTCAGTCTCCCGGAGTAATTGGGATTACAGGTGCGCGACACTACGCCCGGCTATTTTTTCTTTTTGTATTTTTAATAGACATGGGGTTTCCCCATGCTGGCCAAGTTGGTCTCAAGTTCCTGACCTCAGGCGATCCGCCCACCTCGGCCTCCCAAAGTGCTGGGATTACAGGCTAGAGCCACTGTGCCCGGCCTGCAATTCTTAACTTAGGTGTGGAGGTGAGGGGCAGGGGTAGACATGGGCCACCATTGGCCTGTGGGGACTGACTTTGTACGCCAGCCTCCAGTCCTGTATTTTTTGATATTAGCTGGAGGTATTTTCTGTCAGCTGGGAGAAGCGCTCAGAGTGGGGACAGAGGTGATCTCCAGTAGAGTAAAGAGCTTGGGTTACCTCTTCTGGAGGTGAGCATGCTATAACCTCAGCTGGGCATAGGGCGGGACTCAAACAGGGAGCCACAGATTGGAGAGTGGAGGCTGTGCAGCACACTACAGAGGTGTGGTGTTGGTTGCTATTTGGATGCCAGAGGCTCTTGCTTCAAATAGTGCCGAGGTCTGCTCAATGCCATGGGCTCCTGGAGATGAAGTCTCACTTTGTCGCCCAGGCTGGAGTGCAGTGGTGGGATCTCAGCTCATTGCAGCCTCTGCCTCCCAGGTTCAAGCAATTCTCCTGCCTCAGCCTCTGGAGCAGCTGGGACTACCGATGCATGCCATCATGCCTGGCTAATTTTTGTATTCTTAGTAGAGATGAAGCTTCACCACGTTGGACACTCTGGTCTTGAACTGCTGACCTCAGGCGATCCGCCTGGCTTAGCCTCCCAAAGTGTTGGGATTACAGATGTGAGCCACTTTGCCCAGCCAGGATGCGGGTTTTCATTGCAGGAGGGAAATGGTGGAGGAAGAATGAGAGACGGGAAGGGGCATGCCTCATGCTCACCTTCTATCTAAACCATGCTGTTATGGATTGAATTGTGTCCTCCCAAAGAAAGGTTGAGGTCTGAGCCACCAGTACCTCAGATCGTGCCCTTACTTGGAAATGTGGTCATTGCAGATATCACTATTAAGATGAGGTTACACTGGCACAGGGCAGGCCATTAATTCAGTAGGACTGGTGTCATAAGAAGAAAGAGACACAGGGATAAGACACCCAGGTGAAGACAGAGGTGAGATGGGAACAGTGCGGCTGCAAGCCAAGGAATGCCAAGGTCTCCTGGGAGCCACCAGGGCCATGGAAGATAAGGAATGACCCTTCCCTGGGGCCTTCAGAGGGAGTGTGGCCCTGCTGGTACCCTGAGTTCAGATTTCTAGCCTCCAGCTGTGGTTTGTGTTGTTGGCTCCAAGGCCCTCTTTGTCCTGTGGTGGGTTTGGAATACAGAAGGTTGAACATTAGCTCGAATCATCCAGAAGGAGCAGTGACCTGAAGCACTTCCTTGCTGCGTTGCTGCGCTAGACTGGATGGAGGAATCTGACCTAGGGAAGAAGTCTTTGAACACGGGGAGAGGGGCTCTGGGCTCTCCTCCAGGCGGTCCCTGTCTGGCCTGCTGGGTTTGCGGTGTGTGGGTAATGTTATGCTTGGAGGGTGTGTACACTGTCCCCAGGGCCACTGTAATGTCCTGTAGGGTGTTCAAGGGCAGCCTTGGGTGAGTCAGAAGCAGGTTGGGGTCAAGAATGTTCAGAACAGGGAACAGGGGCTGTGCAGAACAAGCACTCACTAAGGGATCCGTGTGGTCTCTGGGGAGGAAATCTGGGCCTCCTAACGTTCATTCTGAGGCTGTGCATGTGCTGTGGTAGCCTGTGTCTCTCCCCAGACACGCACCACAGACACTCACACGTGTACACCCGCCCCACAACACACCACAGACACACACCTCACCACACACACACACATCTCAGACCACACACACCTCACCCCTCAAATCACACCATACACCTCACCACACACACCTCAGATCACACTACACACCTCAAACCACACACACCTCAAATCACACCACACACTTCACACCTCAAATCTCACCACACACCTCATCAACATACCTCAAATTACACAACACACCTCACACCGCACACACCCCCAAATCACACCACACACCTCACCACACACACCTCAAATCACACCACACACATCTCACACCACATACACACACACATCAAATCACACCACATACACCTCACACCACACACACCCCCTCAAATCACACCAGACACACACCTCACACCACACACACACAACAAACACACCCTCAAATCACACTACAGACACATATAACTCACCACATGCACACACACACCTCACACTACACACACTTCATCCCTCAAATCACACCACATACCTCATACCACACACACACCTCAAATCACAAAATCACACCACACATGCCCTATACACACACCTCATACAACTCACACATACACCCTCAAATCACACCACAAATATATACACACACACCCTACATCAGGCCACACACATCTGCCTCACATCATACCATAAATACACATGCCTCACACCCTACATTATACCACAAACACACACTTCATAACATGCCCCACACACAACTTTGTATTATGCCTCAAACTACCTCGTACTACAAACAAACACACGTACTATCATACCACACACCTACAACCTATCTTACATGACCCCCAAACACACATACCTCATTTTACTCCAAACACATAATGCAACTCCAGGCACAGTTTATTTCACACCATCGACACCTATGCCACATCACTCTGCAAGCACCTGCGTCTCCAATGGACCCCATGCCTCACACCATCACCTAATGTGTATATCAGCCTGTAAATTACCGCCAACACCTCTTACTGCCTCCAGATCTGAAACGCACACCCCTACAATACCCCCAAATAGATACCCCTGCCCTCCTGTTCACAGATCACACCCTCATAGTCATGCAGCCCTGCTGATAGTGGAGGTACCAAGTGTCAGTGAGACAGGCCATCGTGCTTGTTGAGAGATGGGGGGCTCTTGTGTGCAGCCCTGGAGCTCTGGGGGGCAGAGGCAAGGGCCTCCCTGCTACCGAGGTGGATGGCAGAAAACTCCAGAGCTGGGGAACAGCACAGCCAAAGAGCACAGGGTCGGGATGTGGGAAGGAGACCCGGGCAGAGACTAGAGGGACAAGGCCTCAGCTCATGTTTTGCAAAACATGGCGCGTGGATCCCCTGGGTCAGAGCCCCCAGATTCTGGGCCCCCCATGTGGTTTTACTGAAGCAGCATGTCTATGAGGGAGCTTAGAATTTGCCTTTCAGATGAACTTCTCCCTGGAGGCTTTTATGCACGCTGAAGGAGTGTTTGAAAACCACTGGTCTAAACTGTGCAACAGGTTGACCAGCAGATGAGAGATTCAGACTTTATTTGGAAGGCAATAGTGAACCATGAATGTTCAGGTGGGGGATAAGCAGAGTGAGGTTTTGCTGTAGTTGTTGTTGTTTTGAGATGGAGTCTCACTCTGTTGCCCAGACTGGAGTGCAATGGCGTGATCTCGGCTCACTGCAACCTCTGCCTCCCAGGTTCAAGTGATCCTCTTGCCTCAGCCTCCCAAGTACTGGGATTACAGACGTGTGCCACCATGCCTGGCAATTTTTTTTGTATTTTTAGTAGAGATGGGGTTTTGCCCTGTTGGCCAGGCCGGTCTTGAACTCCTGGCCTCCAGTGATCCGCCTGCCTTAGCCTCCCAAAGTGCTGGGATTACAGGTGTGAGCCACCACAGCTGGCCTGAGTAAGGGTTTTGAAAGAGGAATTTTGGCCGGGCGCGGTGGCTCAAGCCTGTAATCCCAGCACTTTGGGAGGCCGAGACGGGCGGATCACGAGGTCAGGAGATCGAGACCATCCTGGCTGACACGGTGAAACCCCGTCTCTACTAAAAAATACAAAAAACTAGCCGGGCTCGGTGGCGGGCGCCTGTAGTCCCAGCTACTCGGGAGGCTGAGGCAGGAGAATGGCGTGAACCCGGGAGGCGGAGCTTGCAGTGAGCTGAGATCCGGCCACTGCACTCCAGCCTGGGCGACAGAGCAAGACTCCGTCTCAAAAAAAAAAAAAAAAGAAAAAAAGAAAGAGGAATTTTGCATCAGTATTTAGGCAACACTAGGGAATTTGGGGGAAACTGAGGAGAGAGGTAACAAGGAGGACCTGAACTGTGGTGGGAGGGGCTGACTGGAAAGACCGCTGTGTGAACCCCATCGGCGTCAGTACCCCATAACCCCATCAGTAGGACCCCTGCAGCCAGTTGGATGAAGCTGGTGGTGAATTTAGGGAAGGTCTTGACTGAGAGGCATCTACACAGGACCTGGGCAGGTCCCACTTCCAGAAGGCAATGGGCCTGGTAGTTTATGGGTGAAGGCACGCCGGGGGGTAGTCACCCTGCTCACCTCTGGCTTCTCCAAAGTGGAAGACCAGGGGCTCCGTCCCTCCCCTGCCACCTGGGCGGCACTCAGCCTCCTGAGCGGAGCCAGTGGGAGCTTCTGCCTCCCTTCCCATCACACAGGAGTTCCAGGCTACAGCCTGGCCAGCGGCAGGGCCCTTATCCATGTCATATCTCAAACCTCAGTGTGAAGGACAGATGGGTGAACAAGTGTCTGGTAACCTGGCTCTCCGGGGACCCCCAGACCGCTGATATCTGGAGGAGACCCCGATGTCCTCCAGTTCTTTGCTCAGGTGTCCCCAGGCTGAATTTCTGGCCAGGGGCTCAGACCCTCACTCAGCGTAAGCAACCAACAGGTTTGTCCTGAGATGCACCAGGACATTAGGTGCTGGCTGGTGCCAAGCAGGCAGCCCAGGCTCTAGGAGGCCCACCCTAGCCTGAGGTCAGTGGGAAAGCCCAGCTTGTCCCATCTCAGGCAGCTTTGAGCACACAGTTTGACTACGCACTTTATTTTTCCTTCACAGGAAATTGGCCCCAATTTTCTTGCCAAGCTAGCAGCAAAATTCAGAGATCTCACCTCTGTGGTCTGTGGAATGTGAATCAGACGTTGCATGTCCACAGCCACATCCACCCCACTCTCTTTCCTTCCTCACCAGACAGGCAGAAGGGTGGGTGAAGAGATGTGGGTGTGACCCTGAGGGCAGGGTGTGCCCTGGCTGCTGAGGGCAGACTGGGCCTGGGCTGAGGTGGGTGACGCCTGGCACCAGGTCATCCTGGTTTGCTTCATGGCAGCCTGGTCCAAGACCTCGGGGATTGCCAGGCAGCCTTGGCCTCCTGGGTCTCAGCCCTGCTCTATTTAGCACTACTAGAGCCCAGCTGGTCCCATTGCGGGGGAGAGCCCTGGGCACTGGTGTTTCAGGGTCGATTCTAGGCCTGAGAACACACCCAAGCCAGGCACTCACTTCTGCTTTGCCTCCTGGGAGGTCACCCAGAAGCCATGTCCGTTCTGAACCCCTGCCTTCCTGGCTGTGACCCAGTGGGAAAGCCCATTTTTCTGGGTTTTCCTCTGTCTCTTCCCATCAGCGTGGCACTGCTGCGTACTGACCCTGAATGTGACCTCGCAGGCCCTGTGCTCTGGTCCCAGAGGCTCCCAAACATCCGCGTTGTCCAAGAAGAGATGTTTGCTCTTCCCCATCTCAAGATGCTACGATTCTGGGGTCCCAAGGGAGGGCCCTGCTCCTCCTGCCACAGTCCAAGAGAGGAGTGGAACCCTCTCCCAAGGTCTTCCCAGGAATTCAAGGGCAGCTGCAGCCGCAGGCACGCGGCAATGCGGGGAGATGGGATGTATGGTAGAGAGGAGGGATCTCTTGTCCCGCAGAGGGGCTTGTCCCGCAGAAAAAGCCGAGGGTGCTGGGATTCCTTAACCCAAGCTGCCCTTTTACCATTTTACTGAGGGGTAAACACGGAACTGTAACCTTGGCCTGCCAGCTCCCTGAGACCCGTGTGACAATGCTAAGTTTGGACTGTGCTGAAAACTTTGTCATCCCTCTGTCCCTCCAGGATCTTCTTGCCTTGGAGGACTGACCTGAGCTATCCCATATTAAAATATTTTTTGCTTTCTGGTTTCCACTTGCGTTCATCCAGTGTGGAGCCCCAGAAGGAGATGGGGAGCAGGAGGAGAGCAAGGTGGGACAGGGGATTGTTCTCCTGGCTGCCTCCTGGGGGGCTCCCATGGGCTACTGTGTCCCTCCACTATAGGTCCCATACAGCTCCTGCCAGGCAGCTCACCCAGCAGCCCGCTTTGTCCCTGGGTTCTGGTGAGGGTACCTTCCCTTCCCGCTTGAGGTTAGAGGTGGGTGGAGTTCCTGGACTACCCAGGGGCAGTGCACCCTCCCTCCTGGTCACCCAACACCCTCCTACACCTTGGGGAACAGTCTTCTCCTTAATCCTCCTTGAATGATCCAATGCGAGTGTCCACCTGTTTCCTGCTGGCACTCAGCAAAAACACGCTGGAGTCCTGAGCCCAGGCCCAGAGCTGGCAGTGTCGGCCAGTGCTTACCGTGAATCCGATGCCCACAGTGGCCGAGAAGGAGCCGGGGATGAACTTGCCCTGATCGAACTGAACCAGCAGAGACGTCTTTCCCACACCACTGTCGCCCACGAGGATGGTCTAGAAGGGAGCAATAGAGAGAGGGGTGAGGGCCTGCGATGTGAGTTGGCCTCAGAAGTGTCCTTGTGGCTGTGGGAGTGGGTTCTTTCTAAGAACGCATGTGCACAACATGCACACACGTGCACAACATGCACACACACACAAACACACATGCACAAGACACTGACACACACATACAGACACAGAAAAACAGGTACACACATACACAGAACACACATGCACACACAAGTACATGCATGCACACAGAAACACATGCATACAGAAGCACAAACATATACAAGTACAACACATACACACAGAACACACATGACACAGAAACATACATGTAAAGACATACAGATACAGAAAAACATGGACACACATACAGAATACACATGTACACAAACATATGCACACACATGCACATGCATACACAGAAACACAGAAGCACAAGACACACATACAGATGCAGACACAGAAAAACACATGTACACACATACACAGAACACACATGCACACACAAACATATGCACACACATGCACACACATACAGAAACATACATGCACAAGACACACACATACAGAAAACACATGTACACACACAGAACACATATGCACACACAAACATATTTGTATTCACAGAGCACACACAAACACATGCATACAGAAGCACACACATACACATGCAAACATGTACAACACAAACACACAGAACACACATGACACAGAAACATACATACACACACAAACACATGCACACACAGAGAAACACACATGCACACACACAGGCAGAAAAACACGTGTACACACAGAAATACACGCACGCATCCACAGGCACAGACACACTTGTACAACACATACACACAGAACATACAGGCACACACATAGAGAGAACTCACACATGCACACAGATACACATACACAGACACACAAAAACACATCTACACACAGAAACACACATACACACAATACACATAAACACACATGTACACACAAACACACATACATACACAGAGAGCACACACATGCACACAGACAATGCAGAAACACATGTACACCAACATGTGCATTCATATACAGACACAAGCACACAAGGAAACACACAGTAACACAGAAACACACATTTGCACAGACATGCATATACACATAGACACATGTGCACACACACATGCACACAGAAACATATACACAGACATGCACAGAGACACAGACACACATGCACACATGAACTCAGAAACACAGACATGCATACACAGACATGCACACACAGAGACATGTGTAACACAAACACATATATACACATACATATGCACTTACACACATACACACAGACACATATGCACAGGCACCAACACACAGACACACACATTCACAGACATGCAGCATACACGCAAATATGTATACATGCACAAATATACACACAAACATAAACACAAACACAGACACGCACATACATACAAACACATACACTTGCACACAGACACCCACACATACACTTAGACACACAAACACACTAAAGTCTTGATTTTCTATTGAAGTCACTGAAAGGGGTGTGAAGGCACAGAGGAGATCTCCCTCCAACCCAAGTTAATAAGCATCTGTGTGATGAATTAACTTGGTCACATGAAGTGACCATGTGAATGTGTCTCTCAGACTTCCAACCACAGGCGCATCAATGACCGAGGGTCCCCACTGCCGTGCTTTGAAAGCCATCATCGTGTTTGCACTGAGGTCATGCTTCCTATGGGCAATTACCAGCCAAAGGTGGAGCATGGCAGGCCTGTTCCTGGGAGACACAGGACCCTCTAATAGTTGAGTTAGCTCAAGGACTCCCTCATGGCCTTGCACAACCCTCCAGATACTGCAACATGGTCTGGGATGCTTCCATACAACCTGCTGCCCTCTTTCCTTCACGGGGATCCAGCCTGCATCATGGTCTGAAGGCTCCCCTGGCCTCGCTGGCACCTACTCTGTTTCTCTCATAGGCATTTCCCCCAGTAAAACCCTTGCACATTTAATTCCCTTTTCACATCTCCTCTTTGGAAGACCAGGACTAACATGATGTCCATAGATCTCCTGTGTGGAGAGCCCCAAAAAACCAGTCTACAGAATAAAACAAAATCAGATGGCTGGAATGTGCTTTGCACACTTGGCCTTAGAACAAGGAGCAGACAACATTTCAAAAAGAAGCAGATTCTGGGAAAAGAGGGAGAAGGCCGCCTTCCTCTGGGAGGTCTGAACTGGGAGGGAGTAGGGGTGATAATTAGCTTGGAAGTTCAGATGGAATGTTTGAAAGAAAATCATAAACAAAAGAGAAGAACTCTACATGCACCTAGAGGCTAGTACCCTCAATGAATGGATGAATGAATTGGTGAGTGGATGTGGACAGTGGCCTCCGTCCAAAGACAAGAATCAAGGCTGTTTGAAAGGACTAGGAGGTGCAAACTTTAGCTGGACTTGTAAAAACATAAAGACATTAAAACAACAAAACCATAAAAGCATAGAGATTGGCTGGGCCTCCTTGAGTCGGGCCCAGCGACTGTTCAACTCTGGCAATGGCAAGGAAGGGAATGCATATCAGTGTCTGCTGAAAATGAGGTTGTCCATGGCATTGACTTTGGATGTCCCCTGACTGTGCCCCCACCCACCTCCTGAACCTCTCCAGCTTTTATTTCCTCCCGGGTTAGAGAACTCATTTGTTTGTTATATGCAGTGGTTTTAATAATTTACATCTAGAATCTAACTTTCTCAGGCTTTAAGAAGTACTTCCTAGAGAGAATATTCCAGAATGTGAGGGGTAGTCCATCTACGTTCCCCTCATTCGCGTCCTAAAGAACATGAGTTTCTAATTATTTTCGCTTTTATCCTTTTCCTTTCCAGGGTGAGGAGTTTCCATCAATTTTCATCACAGGAAATAGTCCTGTCTTCTCAGGACCTTTTCTGGCTCACCGAGGTCTAGGGGTGCATACAGGTTCATCATAGGAAGCAGTCCTGTCTTCTCAGGACCTTTTCCCAGCTCACCGAGGTCAGATTCAGCTGAACCTTGCCTTGGGGCGGGGCAGGATGATCCTCTCATATCGGTCACAGTCTTTGTTTTGTTTTGTTTTGTTTTGTTTTGAGACAGACTCTCGAATCAGCTTCAGAAATCTATTGACAATGGCCGGGCACGGTCGCTCAAGCCTGTAATCCCAGCACTTTGGGAGGCCAAGATGGGCAGATCACCTGAGGTCGGGAGTTTGAGGTCAGCCTGGCCAACATGGTGAAACCCCGTCTCTACTAAAAATACAAAAATTAGTCAGGTATGATGGCGGTCATCTGTAATCCCAGCTACTTGGGAGGCTGAGGCAGGAGAATCACTTGAAACCCGGGAGATGGAGGTTGCGGTGAGCCAAGATCGTGCCACTACACTCCAGCCTGGGTGACAGAGCAAAACTCTGTCTCAACAACAACAACAAAAAGCTACTGATAATGACTCTAAGAGCTTTTTACCTAGGCTATGATGGAGAGCTCAACACTGATCTCTTTACAAGCATTGTTGAATTATCTCTTCCTAAACCTAGGCCCTCCCTTAGGCCTGCTCCTCCTCTGTGCTCCTCCCCATGAAGTGAGGAGTCCACATGGCCAAAGGCTCCTGTTCCTCCTGTAGACTAACTGCACTTTGCCCCAAGGTCGCTATTATTGTGGCACCCCTAGGTCTGTGGCATGGTCAAGGGGTGACCGTTTGCAGGGGCTGCGGACAGAGCTTGGACGTGGAGCCTCGTGCATTCTTCTGAGAGCCTTTGGGGTTGGGTGTGCAAGGGTGGGAGGAGAAGGAGAGGAGCTTGTGGGTGGGGGGCTGGGGACAGGAGGTTGGTTGTCCCTAGGCTGCCACATTTTAGTGTGGAACTTCTGAGAATCTTACATGCTAACCTGGCTTCCAGGTTGGTAAGAAGGTATTTTGTTCAGGAGGGAAGATTAGACACACTTGATTTGTTGGCTTTTTGAGCTTCCTTTAGAGTGTTAAGATACTGAGACACACAGTCTGTGGGCCTCCATTTGTATTCTAGCCCTGGCCCCCAAATATTAGGAGTGGAGCTGCCTAAATCCATTACATTAGATATTGTCAGGCCTCTGAGCCCAAGCTAAGCCATCATATCCCTTGTGACCTGCATGTATACATCCAGATGGCCTGAAGCAACTGAAGATCCACAAAAGAAGTGAAAATAGCCTTAACTGATGACATTCCACAATTGTGATTTGTTTCTGCCCCACCCTAACTGATCAATGTACCTTGTAATCTCCCCCACCCTTAAGAAGGTTCTTTGTGATTCTCCCCACCCTTGAGAATGTACTTTGTGAGATCCACCCCCTGCCTGGAAAACGTTGCTCCTAACTCCATCGCCTATCCCAAAACCTGTAAGAACTAATGATAATCCCACCTCCCTTTGCTGACTGTCTTTTTGGACTCAGCCCGCCTGCACCCAGGTGAAATAAACAGCCGTGTTGCTCACACAAAGCCTGTTTGGTGGTCTCTTCACATGGACACGTGAGACAGATATGTGAAAGGAAAATATCTTAGGCCCCCAGAATCACTAAGGAAAGCTCAAGCTGGAAACTGCTTAGGGCAAACCTACCTCCCATCTATTCAAAGTCACCCATCTGCTCACTGAGATAGATGCATATCTGATTGCCTCCATTGGAAAGGCTCATTAGAAACTCAAAAGAATGCAACTGGCCGGGCGCGGTGGCTCAAGCCTGTAATCCCAGCACTTTGGGAGGCCGAGACGGGCGGATCACGAGGTCAGGAGATCGAGACCATCCTGGCTAACACGGTGAAACCCCGTCTCTACTAAAAAATACAAAAAACTAGCCGGGCGAAGTGGTGGGCGCCTGTGGTCCCAGCTACTCGGGAGGCTGAGGCAGGAGAATGGCGTGAACCCGGGAGGCGGAGCTTGCGGTGAGCTGAGATCCGGCCACCGCACTCCAGCCTGGGCGACAGAGCCAGACTCAATCTCAAAAAAAAAAAAAAAAAAGAATGCAACTATCTGTGACCTGGAAGCTCTCTCTGTGTTTCTAGTCTTCTGCCTTTGCTTCTGAGTTGTCCCACCTTTCCAGAACAAACCAATGCACTTCTTACATATTTTGATCGATGTCTCATGTCTCCCTAAAATGTATAAAGCCTAGCTGTGCCCTGACCACCTTGGGCACATATCATCAGGACTTCCTAAGGCTGTGTCATGGGCATGTCCTCAACCTTGGCAAAATAAACTTTCTAAATTAACTGAGACCTGTCTCAGATTTTCTGATTTCACAGATAACACAGCAGAGCTTCTCTCGCCACTCAACAGTTGCTGAAAATTCCTTAAATTTCTCCAGGTTGGTTCCCAGTTTCACTGCTTGGAGAAGCTGAATGTCAACTTTGGGTTCAGATTTTTCACCATGCCTTCCCTCTTTGTGCTTCTCTTAGCATTTATGAAAATGTTATAGCTGGGTGTGGTGGCTGATGCCTGTAATCCCAGCACTTCGGGAGGCAAAGGCAAGTGGATCATGAGGTCAGGAGTTTGAGACCAGCCGGGCCAACATAGTGAAACCCCGACTCCACTAAAAATACAAAAATTAGCCAGGAATTGTGGCGCGTGCCTGTAGTCCCAGCTACTCGGGAGGCTGAGGCAGGAGAATTGCTTGAATCTGGGAGGCGGAGGTTGTGGTGAGCTGAGGCCACGCCACTGCACTCCAGCCTGGGCCACAGAGCGAGACTCCCTCTCAAAAAAAAAAAAAGAAAAGTTAATTAATTGTGGTTCAGACAGAAACCTCTGGGTCAACTTTGCCACCATTCAGACAAGTGTCTTTGTTCTCTCTTCTTGAGTCATTTTGTTTATATCTGTATTTGCGCCACATTCACTTCCAATGGGGATAGGTGGTTTCAAACAAACCCACAAGTATGAGAAGGCAGTTCAAGAAAGTGTCTCAAAAAATATACAAAGAATAGGGGTGTGTGTATAGGGGTGGGGTGGGTTGGGTCTAATCTTCCACCCCAGAGTGAGGTTGGGTTGTTACTGCGTTTGAGCATTGTGTTTGGTTATAGGTTTCCCGACAGTCAAGGCAAAGTGGAAAACCAGGTGGAGTGTAAGGTACTTGTCTGACATTGTATGCCTGAGTCCTTTCCATTGAGTATTTTCTCCTGGTGTACACTGCTATAAGGAATCTGTTAAGTGGATCCTTCTGCAAGGGGCCCTGAATAACAAAATGGGCAATTGCAATTTTGCGGAAGATGCAAAGCTTTTTCTAAAGCCACCGTATCGACTGTTGATAAACCCAGGGCATAACGTTAAATCATACTTTATCCAGACCTCTTGATGGGAGCCAGGCTAATGCTGTCTAAGTACACTATTGCTGCTTTTTTGTGACTTTATTATTCAGAGACAGCTTTTAGAAAACCTGATAAATGGGGTGGTTACCATGGCTCCTAAAGTGGCTCTGAGTGACCTTCTTAACAAGACAGGAAATTCAGATGCCATAAAGAAAAGATCAATAGATTTGCTTCAATAAAAATGTTTTGGTTGACAGAAGATTCCAGAAACAAAGTCGAATGAGAAATGGTACAGGGAAGATATTTTCAAGACATATGACAAATGGTAATATCCCTCATATAAGGAGAGTTCTCAGAAGACAACTTCAATAGAAAAGTGAACAAAGGATGTGAATAGGTTGATATATTTTTTTGTGTACATATGGTTAGTTTTATGTGTCAGCTTGGCTGTGCTATAGTCCTACGTATTCAATTAAACATGAATCTAGATGTTGCTGTGAAGGTACTTTGTTGATGTGGTCAACATCTCTAAGCAGCTGATTTTTAAGTTTTCAGTAATTTGGGTGAGTGTCCCCTGATTAATTGAAAGACTTTAAGAGCAACACTGAGGTTTCCCTGAGGAAGCAGAAATTCTGCCTCGTGTTTGTAGCAGCAACTCTTGCCTGAAAATTTGCAGGCTTTGAGCCAGCTCTACAGATTTTGGACTTGCCAGCCACCACAGTCATGTAAGCCAATTTCTTGGACAAATCTCCCTTTCTCTGCATATATATAACCTGCTGTTTCTGTTTCTCTGGAGAACCCTAACTGATGCAATGACAATATAATGTATAGTGGCTTGATAAAAGTTTGGTAATGGTCAGTACTGGTTTAGATTTGGGTAAACAGGCACTCATACATACACTATTAGTGGGAGTATACACTGAGCAACCATTTTGGAGAGCAATTGACAATATCTATCAAGGTTTCAAGTACAAACTCCTTTGACTCAGCAACTCTATGGCTTTCCTTGCAAAAGTAAACCAAGAAGGCCAGGCTTGGTGGCTCACGCCTGTAATCCCAGCACTTTGGGAGGCTGAGGCAGATCACCTGAGGTTGGGAGTTTGAGACCAGCCTGGCCAACATAGGGAAATCCTGTCTCTACTGAAAATACAAAAATAGCACGGCATGGTGACGTGCACCTGTAATACTAGCTACTCAGGAAGCTGAGGCAGGAGAATCACTTGAACCCAGGAGGTAGAGGTTACAGTGAGCCAAGATTACACCATTGCACTGCAGCCTGGGTGACAGAACAAGACTCCATCCAAAAAAAAAATAAACCAAGATATGTGTGTAAGGATGCTCATTGTAGTGTTTGCAAGAACAAATAATTCAGCAGTAGAGACTGGTGAAGTAAACTCTAGAATGTACATACAGTGCAGTACTGTGAAAACAGTAAAAGGATGAGGAAGATATGTATGTACTGTTGATACAGACAGGCGGCAGGGAGATACCGGGTAAAAGAGGGCGAGGTCTTGGCGATGGCTCCACCTTCAAGCCTGGACCTGTGGCCCTAAATGAGAACATGCATTCCTGTTTTCCTGCCTGAATGTTGCCTTTTCCAAAACCACCCTGGCCCACCATGTCCCCAGCCCTGTACCCATAAAAAGCCCAAGCTCCACTGGCAGAGGACCAGAGAGGTGTGGCTGAGAAGGAGAGAAGAGACAAGCAGCTGAACGTCGAGAGAAGAAGCAACTGAGCATTGAGCATATGGATAGACACAGCTTAATTTCAGATTGCACAACTTCAGAGAGGAACCCGGTTATCTCCGGCCAGGCTTCCGGGAAAGATCACCTTCTTCCCACACCATCCCCTTCCCAGCTCCCCTACCATTGAGAGCCACTTCCTCTGCTTAATAAAATCTCTGCATTCACCATCCTTCAAGTCTATGTGACCTGATTCTTCCCGGACACCCAACAAGAACCCGGGTGCCAAGAGAGCAGGGTGTAAATGGCTGTCACCCTGACTCTCCACTGAGCTGGTTAACACTTAACTCTGTACCAAGAGGGCAAGGTGTGAAAAGACTGTCACCTTGACTCTCCGCTGATCTGGTTAAAACTTAGCTGTCTGTGGATGGCAACTGCTAAAAGAGCATTAATTGCGTTTTTCTTTTCTTTTCTTATCTTCTCCTTCCTTCCTTCCTTCCTTCCTTCCTTCCTTCCTTCCCCCCCTCCCTCTCTCTCTCTCTCTCTTTCTTTCTTTCTTTCTTTCTTTTTGACAGAGGCTCACTCTGTCACACAGGCTGTAGTGTAATGGCGGGATCTTGGCTCACTGCAACCTCCGCCTCCTGGGTTCAAGCAATTCTCCTGCTTCGGCCTCCCAAGTAGCTGGGATTACAGGCACCTGCCACCACACCCTGCTAACTTTTGGTATTTTTTTTTTAGTAGAGATGGGGTTTCACCATGTTGGCCAGGTTGGTCTTGAACTCTTGGCCTCAGGTGATCCACCCACCTTGGCCTCCCAAAGTGCTGGGATTACAGGGGTGAGCCACCGTGCCTGGCCTAAAAGAACCTTAATTGTAACACAACCCTCCATGCTGCTGTGGGGCCAGAGCCCAAAAGTACTCGTCCCAGCCCCAGCACCCACTTGCCTGTGTGCTCCCTCTCATGATGGGCTGAACCCAGTGGGTTCCAGCAAGTAAAGTTCATCCCTGCTGGTGCCTAAGTGGCCGACTGGACCCAGAGGTGGTGCCTTCCATTTCCTACCTGCAAAAGGGTCAAGGGAACTCTCCTGTCTCACTGGGAGAAAGTTCATTATTAAGCAAAAACAAGGGGCAGAGTGATGTATATAGTATGATGAGTGTGTGTATGTTACTTAGGTTTATCTGCTGGAGTATGATTAACTTTTCTCAGGGAGGCAATAGAGGCCAACAGGATTGCCTTTGAGGTTCAGGGGCTGGTAGGTGGGAAATGGAGATAAGACTTTTACTTTTCATTTAATATTTTTCTATGTTTAAAAAAAATTATTTAAATAATTTGCTTGGCCAGGTACAGTGGCTCACGCTTGTAATCCCAGTGCTTGGGGAGGCCAAAGGCAGGAGGATCACTTGAACCCAGGAGTTCGAGACCAGCCTGAAAACATAGGAAGACCCTATCTCTACAATAAATAAAACAATAAGCTGGGTGTGGTGGTGCATGCCTGTATTCCCAGCTACTGGGGAGGCTGAGGCAGGTGGATCACTTGAGCCCAGGAGTTTTTCCAGAATTACAGCTGCAGTGAACTGTAGTTGCACCACTGCACTCTAGCCTTGGTGACACAGTGAGAACCCATCTCAAAAGAAAAAGAAAAAGAAGGCCGGGCGCGGTGGCTCAAGCCTGTAATCCCAGCACTTTGGGAGGCCGAGACGGGCGGATCACGAGGTCAGGAGATCGAGACCATCCTGGCTAACACGGTGAAACCCCGTCTCTACTAAAAAAAATACAAAAAACTAGCCGGGCGCGGTGGCGGGCGCCTGTAGTCCCAACTACTCGGGAGGCTGAGGCAGGAGAATGGCGTGAACCCGGGAGGCGGAGCTTGCAGTGAGCTGAGATCCGGCCACTGCACTCCAGCCTGGGCGGCAGAGCGAGACTCCGTCTCAAAAAAAAAAAAAGAAAAAGAAAAAGAAAAGCAATTGTGAGCAAATTATTTTATTTTATTTTATTTTATTTTAAGATGAGTTTGTGCTGTGTTGCCCAGTCTGGAGTGCTGTGGCTCACGATGATGGCTCACTGCAGCCTCGACCTCTCTGGGCTCGGGTAATTCTTCCACCTCAGCCTCCCAAGTAACTGGGATTACAGGCACCTGCCACTGTACCCAGTTAATTTTTTGTATTTGTTGTAGAGATGGGGTTTCACCATGTTTCCCAGGCTGGTCTCGAACTCTTGGGCTCAAGTAATCTACCCACCTTGGCCTCTCAAAGTGCTGAGGTTACAGGTGTGAGCCACCACACTTGGCCTGCATTTTACCTTTTTAAAGAAAGTACTAACTGGAGGTATTTCAGAGCTGGCGTTATTGGCCATGTCTCTCTTTTTTAAAAACTAGGATTTAATTTTTAGAGAATTTCTAAGTTCACATTAACATTGGGCAGAAGATACAGGGATTTCCCACAGACCCTTTTCCCCCATGCATGTATAACCTTCCCCATTATCCACACCCTCCACTGCCATGCTTTCTTTTTATATTTCTCCTGTATTAAAATGCCCTAATAAAGGTAGTAGTCCAGTTGGTAAACTCACACATGAGTAAGACCGTGTCTCAAAACAAACAACAACAACCAAAGAACCCCCCAAAAACAACCTTGTCTGTATGTCACAATTTATTTTCCTAAAATGAACACATGTCACTTTTGTAAGTCAGACAAACATTATTATTATTATTATTATTATTATTTATTTATTTTTTTTGAGACAGAGTCTCGCTCTGTCGCCCAGGCTGGAGTGCAGTGGCCAGATCTCAGCTCACTGCAAGCTCCGCCTCCCAGGTTCACGCCATTCTCCTGCCTCAGCCTCCCGAGTAGCTGGGACTATAGGCGCCCGCCACCTCGCCCGGCTAGTTTTTTGTATTTTTTTAGTAGAGACGGGGTTTCACCGTGTTAGCCAGGATGGTCTCGATCTCCTGACCTCGTGATCCACCCGTCTCGGCCTCCCAAAGTGCTGGGATTACAGGCTTGAGCCACCGCGCCCGGCCTATTATTATTATTATTGAGACAGAGACTCTCTGCGTCACACAGGCTAGAGTGTGTGGCGTGATCTCGTCTCACTGCAACCTCTGCCTTCCAGGCTCAAGCAATTCTTCTGCCTCAGCCTCCCAAGTAGCTGCGATTACAGGCATGCACCACCATGCCCAGCTAATTTTTGTATTTATAGTAGAGATGGGGTTTTACCGTGTTGGCCAGGCTGGTCTCGAACTCCCGACCTCAAGGGATCTGCCTCCCACAGTGCTGAGATCACAGGTGTGAGCCACCGCACCTGGCCCATACTTGTTATTTTCAATCATAAGCTGCAAATGACTCTCTAGGTCCAAGGCCTGCTATGATCTGACAGCATCAGAGGGAGCCACCTGTGAGGATGGGGGCTGGAGCAGGACAGGCAGGACAGGCCATCGTGAAGAGCTTCGAGGGACAGACGGAAGGGAGTGGAAGCCACCTGGCAGTCACCGCTGTGCAGAGTGGAGGGTGAAGCAGCTGCTCTGGGTTGGGTCTAGGTTTTGCGGGTTTTTCTTTTCATTTTCTATCACCGTAATAATGCTACCCAAAGCCCGGTGGCACACAACATTGTGGGTCAGCAGTTTAGTCTGGGTGGCCATTCTGGTCTCAGCTGGGCCCACTTTTGCGTCTGGGATCCGCTGGCCATGGGCTGGGCAGCTTGACTGTGTCCCATGTCTCTGGCTTCTCTCCAGTAGGCCAGCCTGGGTGGCAGAAGTGGAGGTATGAGAGAGAGAGGAAACGCAGGAGACCCTGCAGCTGGGGTTTGGACTGGCACATCATCACTTCTGCTATATTTTATTGAGCAAACCAGGTCATCGGTCAGGCCCAGACTCAAGGGGATTGGGTAATAGACTCGTCTCTGTAGCAAGAAGAACTGTGAGGTCAGTTGGGCATGGTGGCTCATGCCTGTAATCCTAGCACTTTGGGAGGCCGAGGTGGGCAGATCACCTGAGGTCAGGAGTTCGAGACTAGCCTGGCCAACATGGTGAAATCCCGTCTCTACTAAAAATACAAAATTAGCCAGGTGTGGTGGTGCATGCTTGTATTCCCAGCAACCCGGGAGGCTGAGGCAGGAGAATCGCTGGAACCCAGGAGGCGGAGGAGGTTGCAGTGAACCGAGATCACATCACTGCACTCCACTGGGCTACAGAGCGAGATTCCGTTTCAAGAGAAAAAAAAAAAAAGAACTCTGAGGTCAAGCGGTGTGTATGCAAGGAGGCACCCTGCATCCACCCACCATAGCCCGAAGCTTATGCAATCCTGGAGGTCCTTATGAAGAAAAAGGATGTCTAAATTAGAAGTACAAAATGGGTATAAGGTCTTGAAAGGAGCCTGATGAAGTTGGGGATTCAGACAGTTAGCCTCCATTGGCTTCCTGGCAATCCCTACAAGCCCCTCTGAGTGGAACTGAGAAGAGGAGCACAGCCCAGCCACAATCATTCCAGTGGCAGAGCCCCTCAGTCATGCCCCTCTGGCCCTGCGGTCTGAGCCACTTTCTGCTTGGGTCCCTATGAAGTCTGGCTGAATGCTGTTTCCTGTTGCTTTTCTTTCTCTTTCTCTTTCTCTTTTTTTTTTTTTTGAGATGGAGTTTTGCTCTTGTTGCCCACGCTGGAGTGCAATGGCGTGATCTCAGTTCACTGTAATTTCTGCCTCCCGGGTTCAAGTGATTCTCCTGCCTCAGCCTCCCAAGTAACTGGGATTACAGGTACCCACCACCATGCCTGGCTAATTTTTGTATTTTTAGTAGAGACAGGGTTTCACCATGTTGGCCAGGTTGGTCTTGAACTACTGACCTCAGGTGATCCACCAGTCTCAGCCTCCCAAAGTGCTGGGAGTACAGGCATGAGCCTCCAGTTACTTCCTCTACTGAGAGGCTTAGTTCTCTGGACTTTTTTAGTTCTACCTGGTTCAGACATTTGGTTTTTCTAATTCTCAAGTGGGCCTTGCAACAAACTTCTTGTGAACTTCTGTTGCAGAGTAGGAGAGACCCAGCGGAACTGACCCTTGCAACCCAGGAGCTCTTCCACCTGGACAGGGTGGGTTCCAAAAAGATCGTCTACAGTTTTCAAGTCCAAAGTGGCCAAGAGAAGTTGCATCAGCACATTTCTGTCTTTGTAACTGGGAGAACCCAATGAAGGCATCAAGATGCACACACGTACACATATGGACTGTAGCATGCAAATATACACATGCCCACACAACACACGTTCACACACACCCCAGTAGCACACACATGTGCAATGAACACATGTATACACACAACTCCCCCTCACAAACATGAGCATCCATAACACACGTGTGCATACATGCATGTACATGCACAACCATTCACGTACATACATGCACACACACACACATACATACCTAGGTGCTTTAGAGCAGGGAGAATCTCAGATGACCTGTCTAATCCCTTCTTTCACATATGGGGACAGGGAAGCCCAGGGAGATAACTGGCTTGTGTATAGGTCAATGACCAAACCAGGAATACGGGCTCAAATGAGTTTTTGAGGACACAAGGCCTCCGAAAGAGCTGATTCTCCTGTATTCCCCATAGGCACTTGGTTAGAGGAGCAGCTACTCAGAACCACTTGGCGAATTCTCTGCTTTTTCTTTTTGAAACAGAGTCTTGCTCAGTCACCCAGGCTGGAGGAGTGTAGTGCTGTGATCTCGGCTCACTGCAACCTCCGCCTCTCAGGTTCAAGCAATTCTCTTGCCTCAGCCTCCTCAGTAGCTGGAATTACAGGCATCCACCACCATGCCTGGCTAATTTTTCGTATTTTTTAGTAGAGATGGGGTTTTGACATGTTGGCCAGGCTGGTCCTGAACTCCTGACCTCAGGTGATCCTCCTGCCTCCCAAAGAGTTGGGATTGGGATTACAGGTGTAAGCCACTGTGCCTGGCCTGAATTCTCTGTTCTTGATTCAAAGGGGAATCCTCCTTGGGGAGGCCAGGTCTGGGAGAGGCCAGGATCAGGGGGTCTGGCCACAGGGCAGTTCTAACAGACAGTGCTGTTCCCTCCTTGTTGCCCATGCCCAAGAGAGGAAAGCTTACCCCACGACCCTCGATACATCTGCCCCTTGCTTTTCAGGGCTTCCCCCATTCTGCTTAATTCCTGGTCTTTTTTCCTGGAAGCCAATGGCTTCCCTACTGCGGAGGGCTGATTGCTCTCTGTATATCTGCATGGTGCCCCAGGCAGAGGACCTATTGACATGCAGCAGGGACCAAAGTGCTGGCTGAGCCCTCACCCCGAATTCTTGACCTACTTTATGGTCTGCAGATATGTAAAGCGAGAGGCCATCTCTGGCCACGTCCTGGAAAAGTCATGGTTTATCAGCTGTTGTGGTTTTCTGTGCAAATAACCCTCCTGTACACCCACTCATTCCTGATTAGGGTGTGAGGGGGTTGCGTCCCTCTTTGAGACTCACTCCCTTGTCAAGATGTCACAGGGTGTATGTGACACACGGCAAAAGTGGCTTCAGGTGCAGAAGGTGAGAAAGGTCTAATCCTTTTATTTATTTTTATTTATTTCTTTATTTTGAGACGGAGTTTCACTCTTGTTGCCCAGGCTGTAGTGCAGTGGCACGATCCCAGCTCACTGCAACTTCTACCTCCTGTGTTCAGTGATTCTCCTGCTTCAGCCTCCTGAGTAGCTGGGATTACAGGTACCCACCACCACGCCCGGCTAATTTTTGTATTTTTAGTAGAGACGGGGTTTCGCCATGTTGGCTGATCTCAAACTCCTGACCTCAGGTGATCCACCTGCCTCGGCCTCCTAAAGTGCTGGGATTACAAGTGTGAGCCACTGAGCCTGGCCCTTCCTAATCCTTTTATATCCCCAGTCCCCACCCTAGTGACCTGCTGGGATCTTGTTGAGAAAGGAGAGATGGGGGATGGGCATGATTGTCAGAAGGAGGAGAGTGAGGGACAAAACTGGTCCTTCCTTCCTTCCTTCCTTCCTTCCTTCAACAAATAGTTATAAGGTGGGGGGTAGAGCGAGGGGGTAATAGTCCTGAGCAATGAACTGGTTTCCTCAGGTAGACCCCCTGGTACAATGGACAGGTTTCTGGAAGATTCCAGCAGATGCAGGTATCCCTGGCCCAGGCTGCAGTACAGTGGACAGTGGCTCAATCATAGCTCACTGCAGATTCGACCTCTTGGGCTCAAGTGATCCTCAGGCCTTAGCCTCCCAGACTGCTTGGACTACAGGCGTATGTTACTATGCAGAACTAATTATTATTATTATTATTATTATTGAGACAGAGTCTTGCTCTGTTGCCTAGGCTGGAGTACAGTGGTGTGATCTTGGTTCACTGCAATCTCTGCCTCCTGGGTTCTAGTGATTCTCCTGCCTCAGCTTCCCGAGTCACTGGGATTACAGGTGTGTCCCACCATGCCCAGCTAATTTTTGTATTTTTTAGTAGAGATGGGGTTTCACCATGTTAGCCAGGCTGGTCTCTAACTCCTGACTTGGAGTGATCCGCCTACCTTGGCCTCTCAAAGTGTTGGGATTACAGGCATGAGCCACCACACCTGGCCATTTGTGTGTGTGTGTGTGTGTATGTGTGTGTGTGTGTGTGTGTGTAGATGAAGCCTTGCCACGTTGGCCGGGCTGGTCTTGAACTCCCAGCCTCAAGTGATCTTTCTGTCTCAGCCTCCTAAAGTGCAGAGATTACAGATGTGAGCCACCACACCTGGCCTTGTAGTCTAGGGTTGGATACCCAGTCAGTCTCCTCATACCTGCCTTCCAACCTTTGATCTGGAATCTCTCCTCTGGCTTTCTGACTTTGGCCCCAAGTGCCCCTCAATCCTCTTGAACTTCTGGCCTTCTGGGCTCCCAAGCATCTGGCTACACTTGAAGCTCCAGGTTTAGGACATTGTATCTATCAGCCGTGGCTCTCTGGTAGAGCCACGTGCCCCTGCCCCCAGCCAACCCACCAGGTTTGGAGGATTGGATAAGGGCTGGCCAGACCCAGTGGTCTATGTCTGCAGGTTTCCACGTGACAGAGGAGCCACCAAATTCTCTTCTTAGATAACCCATGGGGCTGTGGACAGAGAGGTATTTCTCAGAAGCTTATGATGACATTGCTATGACACCTTGCATTGCTAACTGTCTCGAAATTTCACAGTTTCCACCTCCTTCCTCTTTTTTTTTTTTTTTTTGAGACAGAGTCTTGCTCTGTCGCCCAGGCTGGAGTGCAGTGACGTGGTCTTGGCTCACTGTAACCTCCATCTCCCAGGTTCAAGCGATTCTTCTGCCTCAGCCTCCCGAGTAGCTGGGACTACAGGTGTGTGCCACCACACCTGGCTAATTTTTGTAGTTTTAGTAGAGTTGGGATTTCACTATGTTGACCAGGCTGATCTTGAATTCCTTACCTTGTGATCCGCCCACCTTGGCCTCCCAAAGTGCTGGGATTACAGGCCTGAGCCACCGTGCCCGACCAACCACCTCCTTCCTCTTTTAGTCTCATTTACCCATGGGAAGTGACTGAAGGAGGAAGTTCAAGGGCGAGAGTGAACGCCAGCAGAAGGCTGGGAGATGGAGCACAGTCTGTAGCTTGTTCCTGCTGCCAGGCTCCACCGAGGGGAAGGGGGACCCATCTGAAGAGAAGATGCCCCTGCTGATGCTTTACCCCCTCCTTTTCTGGCTCTCAGGTGAGTGGGCCTGGGTCTGTCCTCTTGGGAGAAGCTTAGCCAGCAGGAGGAGGTGGCTGATAGAAGGAAGAAGGGACCCGGCCAGAAGGTGTTCTTAATGGCATGAGCCTTGTGCATCTCATCCACGTACCCACTCACCCAGCGTTTCTGTTGCCAAGGCAGGAATACAGGGCATGTCCTTCATAATGAAGCCAGTGTAAGGCAGAATTCCTGACCCCCAGGGGCTGATGGTGTGAAATGGACAGACCGTAGTCCCTGCTGGCCAGGGAAAAGCAGAGGAGGAACACGGGCTGCTCAGGAGAGCAGGCAAGTGCCTGATCCTGGACTGGGTGGTCGATCACCTGCATGGAGGTGTTCTGAGCAAGGGCAGGCGTCAGGGAAGAGGTGAGGCTGGAGGGCTCTGAAAGGAGGGAAGAGGGAGTTTGCCGGGCAGAGAGGGAGTGGTGGTTCTAGGCATTTGGGGCAGAAGGAAATAGTAGAAGTTGCTGAGGGACGGGAAAGGTTGTGAGGAGATAAGCCAGGCAGGGAAGTAGAGGAGAGAAGGGACAGAGATGTGGGCAGAGCCAGAGGGTGGGAGACACCTGAAGTTGGTGCATAGAATTTTGATTAAAAATGAAGGGAGGCCAGGCAAGGAGGCTCATACCTGTAATCCCAGCACTTTGGGAGGCTGATTGCTTGAGCTCAGGGATTCTAGACTGCTCGGGTAACATGGCGAAACCCTGTCTCTACAAAAAGTACAAAAGTTAGTCAGGCATGGTGGCGTACGCCTGTGGTCCCAGCTACTTGGGAGGCTGGAGGCTGGGGCATGAGGATCACTTGAGCCCAGGAGTTGGAGGCTGCAGTGAGCTGTAATCACGCCACTGCCTTCCAGCCTGGGTGACAAAGTGAGACTGTCTCAAAAAAAAAAAAAAAAAAAGAAAGAAAACAAAAAAATAATTTCAAGAAGTTAGAAGTGATAAGTACTGTGAGGAAAACAGAACAAGATGATTTGTTACAGTGGGACCCAGGTGGGGGGATCTTTAAGTCAGGTAGGTTGAAACAACCCCCCTGAAGAGGGTCCCAGACGTCTGTCTGAGCCGAGACCTTGGAAAAAGAAGGAGGAGAAGGATCAGACACAGGATCGGGACCAGTTTTCCAGGCACAGGGAACAGCAGATACGAGGGCTCTTGTGTGGGAATGAGCTTGGCCTGGGCATGTCTGAGGAAGAGGGAGGTCAGCATGGCTTGACCACATGCTTGGGAAGAGCCTGGTGGGGCAGATTGGAGAAAAGGTCTTGGGGAAGAAAGTGACTTGTCCAGGACAGCTAGACTGGTAAAGGCAGAGCAGGGAGTGGCTCATCGACACTTGACCCCAAGTCTCAGCATGTAAGTGAAGAAGGCAGACTGGGTGAGATGTTATGAAATGCATTGGCACAGTGACCAGGACAGGTGTGGCTGCTTTTTTTCTGACATCTGGAAATGGGAGAATTTGGTAGCGAGCAGATGTGAGAGTCGTGTTGGGGGCAGGAGTGGTTTGGGACCTGTCTGAAGCGGGCAGAAAAGCCAGCAGGCTGAGCTGTGGGCGCCAACACGGAGTCCAGATACTGCTGTGAGCCTTCGTGCATCAGCTCTTGCCAGCCTCTCCCACAGAACTTCCACCTACAATTAGCAAGTGCGCTTACCCTGCTTACCTCTTCTAAATAATTCATTGTTTTAAAACACCCAAGAAAAAAAAAACCCATCAGGAAGTTCGTTTTCTGTGAGAAAGGAAGGTTTGTTTTCGTTTTTGTTGTTTTTGTTTTTTTGAGTTGCGGTCTCAGTCTGTTGCCTATGCTGGAGTACGGTGGCATGATCATAGCTCACTGCAGCCTCAACTCCTGGGCTCAAGTGATCCTCCTGCCTCGGCCTCATGAGTTGCTGGGATTAAAGGCATGGGCCACCATGCCTGGCAAGGAAGAGATTTTTTTTTTTTTGAGACAGACTCTTGCTCTGTCACCCAGGCTGGAGTGCAGTGGCGTGATCTCGGCTCACTGCAACCTCTGCCTCCTGGATTCAAGTGATTCTTCTGCCTCAGTCTCCCAGGTAGCTGGGATTACAGGTGTACCACCATGCCTGGCTAATTCTTTTTTTTTTTTTTGTATTTTTAGTAGAGATGGAGTTTTACCATGTTGATCAGGCTGGTCTCGAACTCCTGACCTCAAGTGATCCACCCACCTTGGCCTCCCAAAGTGTCGGGATTACAGACATGAGCCACCGCACCTGGCCTCATTGTGCTTTTTTCCTACAAGTCTTTATTGTTTCTGTTAAAGTTATTCCTAGGAATTTAATACACTTTTATTGCTAATGTAAATTAGCACTTTTCTACTTTATTTTCCAATTATTTCTTACTGGTTTATAGGAAAGCCATTGATTTTTACATGTTTATAGTTTATTTAGCCACTGCATTAAATTCAATTATGAGTTAAAATACTTTTTCATTTAAAATTTAAAAATTTTCTCTAACTTTTCATTTCCCTTTTGATAATTATAAATTTTATGTTTTTCCTTATCTTCCTATATTGATTAGAACTTCCTTGCCGGGCGTGGTGGCTCAAGCCTGTAATCCCAGCACTTTGGGAGGCTGAGACGGGTGGATCACGAGGTCAGGAGATCGAGACCATCCTGGCTAACATGGTGAAACCCCGTCTCTAATAAAAAATACAAAAAAATAGCCAGGCGAGGTGGCAGGCGCCTGTAGTCCCAGCTACTCTGGAGGCTGAGGCAGGAGAATGGCATGAACCTCGGAGGCGGAGCTTGCAGTGAGCTGAGATCCGGCCACTGTACTCCAGCCTGGGCGACAGAGCGCGACTCTGTCTCAAAAAAAAAAAAAAGAACTTCCAGGCAGGGCGTGGTGGTTTACGCCTGTAATCCCAGCACTTTGGGAGGCTGAGGCAGGTGGATCACAAGGTCAGGAGATCGAACCATCCTGGCTATGGTGAAACCCCGTCTCTACCAAAAGTACAAAAAATTAGCCGGGCGTGGTGGCAGGTGCCTGTAGCCCCAGCTACTCAGGAGGCTGAGGCAGGAGAATGGCGTGAACCCAGGAGGTGGAGCTTGCAATGAGCTGAGATTGCACTACTGCACTCCAGCCTGGGCGACAGAGCGAGACTCCATCTCAAAAAAACAAACAAACAAAAAAGAACTTCTGGAATCATGTTATTATATATATTGGGAATTCATGTTTTGTTTATGATTTCAATAGGAATGCCTATAGTATTTCACTGTTAAGAATAATTTGGCTGGTGGTGCATGATGGTTCACGCCTATAATCCCAGCACTTTGTGAGTCTGAGGCAGGCGGAACGGTTGAGTCCAGGAGTTTGAGACCAGCCTGGACAACAAAGTGAGACCTTGTCTCTCCAAAAAAAGAAAATTAACCTAGTATGGTGGTGCACGCCTGTGGTCCTGTCGTCCCAGCTACAGAAGAGGTTATGCCAAGAGGATCACTTGAGCCCAGGAGGTTGAGGCTGCAGTGACCCATGTTCGTACCACTGCACTCCAGCCTGGGTGATGGGTGACAAAGCAAGACTCCATCTCAAAAAAAAAAAGAATAATTTGGCTCTTGGTTTATGGTGACCTAAAAGTCTTTTTAGTTGTAGAAAATCAAATGTACAAAAAAGTGCATAAAACATCAATATCCATGTTAACAAATTATTATAAAGTACATATGAATGTCTCGCACTAAGTGTGGTGCTTGCTGAGGTTTTTGGTAGACAATCTTTATCAGATAAAGGTAGTTCTCTCAGTTTGCTAAGAGTTTTTTAAAAATCATGAATGAGTGTCAATTCCTATCAGGTACTTCTCTGCATCTACTAAGATGATCACACGATTTTTCTCCTCGACTCTGTTAATACGGCATATTACCCTTATTGATTTTTTTCTTTCTTTCTTTTTTTTTTTTATTTGAGACGGAGTCTTGCTCTGTCTCCAGGCTGGAGTGCAGTGATGTGATCTTGGTTCACCGCAACCTCTGCCTCCTGGGTTCAAGCGATTCTCTTGCCTCACTCAGCCTCCCAAGTAGCTAGGACTACAGGGGCATGACACTACGCCCAGCTAATTTTATGTATTTTTAGTAGAGATGGGGTTTCACCATGTTAGCCAGGATGGTCTCGATCTCTTGGCCTCGTGATCTGCCCTCCTCAGACTCCCAAAGTGCTAGGATTGCAGGCGTGAGCCACCGTGCCTAGCCTCCTTATTGATTTTCTTTTTTCTTTTCTTTACTTTTTTTTTTTTTTTTGAGATGGAGTCTCTCTCTGTCGCCCAGGCTGGAGTGCAGTGGCACGATCTCAGCTCACCGCAAGCTCTACCTCCTGGGTTCACGCCATTCTCCTGCCTCAGCCTCCCAAGTAGTGGGGACTACAGGCACCTGCCACCACGCCGGGCTAATTTTTTTTTGTATTTTTAGTAGAGACGGGGTTTCACCGTGTTAGCCAGGATGGTCTCAATCTCCTGACCTATGATCTGCCCACCTCAGCCTCCCAAAGTGCTGGGATTACAGGCGTGAGCCACCGCGCCTGCCTCCTTATTGATTTTCTAATGTTAAAAACCATTGTGGGTGTTTGGCATAAACCCAACTTGGTGATAACGTTTCATCCTGTTTATGTATCACCAGATTCCGTATGCTGATTTTTTGTTTCAGGCTTTTGCATTTATGTTAATGAGTGCTATTTGCCTACGATACTTTCTTGCTCTGCCCTTGTCAGGTTTTGGCATCAAGATTATGTTAGTCTCGTGAAATGGATTTGGGATTTCGTCTTCTTTTTCTATGCTCTGCAAAATTATCTACAAAATAGACATTATTTCTTCCTTACATGTTTGGTAAATATTTCCATTGAAGCTGTATAGGTCTGGAGTTTTATTTTGGCAGAAGTTTTAAACAAGGGATTTGACTTATTTAAATATAATAGCTGTGGAATTATTCAGGTTTTCTATTTCTTTTGTGCCGATTTTAGCATATTGTATTTTTTTTTCTTTTCTTTCTTTCTCTTTTTTCTTTTTTTTGAGATGGAGTCTTGTTCTGTTGCTCAGGCTGGAGTGCAGTGGTGCGATCTTGGCTCACTGCAACCTCCACCTCCTGGGTTCAAGCAATTCTCCTGCCTCAGCCTCCCAAGTATCTGGGGCTACAGGTATGTGCCACCACGCCAGGCTAATTTTTGTATTTTTAGTAGAGACAGAGTTTCACCATGTTGGCCAGGCTGGTCTTGAACTCCTGACTTCAGTTGATCCACCTCCCTCGGCCTCTCACAGTACCTGGCCTGTATAATTTTTTTCTAGGAATTTGTTTATTCCATCTAAAATTGTAAAGTTATTGGCATAACATTGTTTAAATATCCTTTTATTATTATATCCTTTTATCTTATTCATGGTTTATTAACTTTTTAATATGTGCAGGATATACAGTCACATACCCCTTTTAATTCTTTTTTTTTTTCTTTTTCTGAGATGGAGTGTCGCTCTGTTGCCCAGGCTGGAGTGCAATGGCACAATCTTGGCTGCAACCTCTGCCTCCCAGGTTCAGGTGATTCTCAGGTGATTCTCCCGCCTCAGCCTCCCGAGTAGCTGGGATTACAGGTGCACGCCACTACGCCTGGTTAATTTTTGTATTTTTAGTAGAGACAGCATTTCACCATGTTGCCTAGGCTGGTCTCAAACTCCTGACTTCAGAAGATCCACCCACCTTGGCCTCCCAAAGTGCTGGAATTATAGGTGTGAGTACTGTGCCTGACCCTCTTTTGGTTTTAATTTGCATTTTTCTGGTGATTAGGGATGCTGAGTATTTAAAAATAGATCTGTTGCCCATTTATAGCTCTTCTTTTGAGAAATATCTGGTCAGATTCCTCGCCCAGTTTTTAATTAGATTATTTGTTTTCTTGTTATTGATTTGTTTGAGTTCCTTATGTATTTTGGATATTAGCTCTTCATCAGATGTATGTTTTGCAAATCTTTTCTCTCAGTCTGTAGGCTGTTGCTTCATTCTCTTGATTGTTTCCTTTGCTGTGCAGAAGCCCTTTGGTTTTGTGAATCCCATTTGTCTAGTTTTGCTTTTGTTGCCCGTGCTTTTGGCGTCCTCTCCAAGACATCATTGCCCAGACCAGTGTTGTGGAGCTTTTCCCTTAGGTTTTCTTCTGAGAGCTTTAAGTTTCAGGTCTTACATTTACGTCTTCTCTATTGTGAGTTGGTTTTTGTATATGTTGTGAGATAAAGGTCTGGCTTCATTCTTCTGCACGTGGATCTCCAGTTTTCCCAGAACCATTTATTGAAGAGACTGTCCTTTCCCCATTGTGTGTTCTTGTCACAGAGCCCACTTCTTTCCCCAGGACCCAGGCTGGAGTGGAAGGAGGGCTGTGCCTTCGCATGGATCCCCTGCTCTCCAGTCCAGGCTGCCGTGGTCCTCACCCCTTCCCAGGGTCTCTCTGACACTGAGGCCCTATGTCTGCGCCATTTGTTGTTGTGCTTGAAGTGCTGGGTTTTTGTTTAGTTTAGTTTTGTTTAGTTTTATTTATTTATTATTTTTTTGAGACAGAGTTTTGCTCTTGTTGCCCAGGCTGGAGTGCAATGGCGCCATCTTGGCTCACTACAACCTCCACCTCCTGGGTTCAAGCAATTCTCTTGCCTCAGCCTCCCGAGTAGCTGGGATTACAGGCATGCGCCACCCACGCTTGGCTAATTTTTGTATGTTTAGTAGAGACGGCGTTTCTCCATGTTGGTCAGGCTGGTCTCGAACTCCCAATCTCAGGTAATCTGCCTGCTTTTCAAAGTGCAGGGATTACAGGTGTGAGCCACCCAGCCAGGCCTTTTTTTTTTTTTTTTAAGTAAAGAAATATTTCCCTGTATCTGGAATCTTTCAAAGGTGAGAATATGAGAGAAAGAACAAAAAGAACATATATATATATATATATTTTTTTCCTTTAAACAATTTTTAAATTTTAGGTTCAGGGGGTATCTGTGCAGGTTTAGATATATTGCATGATGCTGAGGTTTGAGCCTCAATCAAACCTGTCACCCAGATAGTGAACACAGTACCCAATCGGTAGTTTTTTCCAGTGCTTGCTCCCTTCCCTCCTCTGTTTTGTTCTTGCCTGCTTCCCTCCTCTGTCTGTTGTTCCCATCTTTATGTCCATGTGTAACCAATGTTTTGCTTTCACTTCTAAGTGAGGACATGTGGTATTTGGTTTTCTGTTTCTGCGTTAATTCACTTAGGATAATGGCCTCCAGCCGCATCCATGTTGCTGCAAAGGACATGATTTTGAAGGAAAACATATATTTTAAGAAAATGCAGGCCAGGTATTGTGGCTCCTGCCTGTAATCCCAGCACTTTGTGAGGCTAAGGTGGGTGGATCGCTTGAGCCCAGGAGTTCGAGACCAGCCTGGACAACATGGCAAAATCCTGTTTCTACTAAAACTACAAAAATTAGCCAGGCGTGGAGCCATGTGTCTGTAGTCCCAGCTACTCGGGAGGCTGAAGTGGGAGGATCAAATAAGCCTGGGAGGTGAAGGCTTCAGTGAGCCATAATTGAGCCATGACTGTGCCACTGCACTCCAGCCTGGGCGATACAGTGAGAGCCTGTCTCAAAAAAAAAAAAAAAAAAAAAAAAGAAAGCAAACACTGCTTTACTGTCTATAATACTTGCCTTTCTACAAGGTGATAGTAATCAGGAGAGTGTAGGATTGACAGAAAGGTAGGCAAATAGATCAGTGGAACAGAATGGGAAATCCATAAATTTGCAATTTGACAAAGGGGTCAAAGCAATTCATTGAAGAAAGTGGGATCTGTGTTGTATGGATCCCATAGCACATGGAGACCAGTTGCCATTGCTGTTTTGGTCAACTTCAAAGGCATTCATCCAGGTTGGTTTATTCCAAAACCACTAGAAATCATTAGGACCACCGGGACAGCCTCTCCACAGCCATCTGATGTGGCTGCCTCAGCTCCACCTCATGAGGGTCATCAGTGCTAAGAGTCAAGGTAAGACCCTGTGGAAATGGGTTTTCTGGTATTTCCTCTCCACCAGACCGGTCTAACACAAAGATGGCTGCAAAAGGATATTCCTTGAAATATACAGATTACCTTGGCTGTAGGGTGGAGAGAGGGGTGAACTGCAGGAAGCTATTATTGCTTAGTGCCAATATTTTTATTTTTTTGGGGATCTGTTGTTGTGCTATTCAGTGATTTTCCTGGTGACTTTGACCCAGTGGAAAACTGAAGGACAAAAGTTTTGTCTGTGGAAGGTGTATTTCTTCCTTGACTGTTATTTAACCTGTGAAACTTTGGATTTGGGAACTATTCCCTAAACAGAAAGCTGTGGCCCTGCCCTTGGGGTAGAGGTGACAGCACATGAATTTGTGTTTTCCAGGCTACTCCATTGCCACTGACATCAGTGGTCCAATGACAGTGAATGGCCCGGAGCGGGGCTCGTTGATGGTGCAGTGTGTTTACAACTCAGGCTGGGAGACCTACTTGAAGTGGTGGTGTCGAGGAGCTACTTGGCATGGCTGCAAGATCCTTGTTAAAACCACTGGATCGGAGCAGGAGGTGAAGAGGGACCGGGTGTCCATCAAGGACAATCAGAAAAACCACACATTCACTGTGACCATGGAGGATCTCATGCAAACTGATGCTGACACTTACTGGTGTGGAATTGAGAGAACTGGAACTGACCTTGGGGTCACAGTTCAAGTGATCATTGACCCAGGTAAGAGGGAGTGTATATCTGTGTGTGTGTCTCTCAGGGCCTGCTCTGTCCCGGTCTCTGAGGTCCTACTCAAGTGACTTAATTGTCACTGAGTGATCTATCACTTGAGTCCTGATTCTCATAGAACCCTAACTGACCACCTGGGATTGGGGGAGCAGGGCCTCTTTTCAATGCCCCCATGGCTCCCAGGGCTCCCTCCACGATGGGAATTAAGACTTTCTTTTTTTTTTTTTTTTTTTGAGACAGAGTCTCGCTCTGTTCCCCAGGCTGGAGTGCAGTGGCCTGATCTCTGCTCACTGCAAGCTCCGCCTCCCGGGTTCACGCCATTCTCCTGCCTCAGTCTCCCAAATAGCTGGGACTACAGGCGCCCGCCACCTTGCCTGGCTAATTTTTTTTTTTTGTATTTTCAGTAGAGACGGGGTTTCACCGTGTTAGCCAGGATGGTCTCGATCTCCTGACCTCGTGATCCACCCGCTTCAGCCTCCCAAAGTGCTGGGATTACAGGCATGAGCCACCGCGCCCGGCCGGGAATTAAGACTTTCTAGGCACATTTTTTTATCTCTGCCCAGCTCAGTGCCTGAGGACAAGGTGATGGTCCTAGTTTCAGCCCATGGGCCAAAGGGATGCCTTCCCATGGTACCCAGTGACCCCAATCCTTGCCATTGCTTTTTGGAGACCTCTGGTGCCCAGGTGTGTCCTGCTTGTGGTGGAGTTCTGGGCTGGGGCTTCACAGCTGCTGTTGCCACCTCCCATTCCACATTTAACTTGGGGGAAAAAGAGGCTCAGCATAGTTGGGGTGCTGGCGTCTAATTCCCAAGTCCAGAAAGGTCTTCACAGTCAAACAGCTGCATTTCTGGTCCCTGACATCTCACCATGAGCCATTTGTGCATGTAGACTTAATGATGTTCTCTTCCTATTTCCTTCTAGAATGCAGACACTCCTGGGAGGGTCGGCTCAGGGTTCCCAGTGCCTTGGTTTGCATGCGTTTATTTGTTGGGCTTATTCTGCTGTCCCTCAGAAGATGAGCAGCACCAGCTCGAGGGCCCTTGTGGCATGGAGGGAGCACCACAGTCCTCAGGGCCCCATGCTGCACCTGGAGCCTCTGGGGCATGTTTTAGTTTGCAAAGTGCTGAACGTGCATTGTCTCAATGAGTCCTAACAATACCCCTCAGAAGGGGGCATCGCCATCACTGAAGCTTTGTAACTTGCCCAAAGTCAAGGTTCTTCCTGAATATTATGATTTCTTTCAGGGCTGGTCCTGATCTTTGATGTCACAAATCTAGGGTCACTGTGCAAGTTCCCACTCTGCTCCTGTTGTTGATGGATAAACAGGGCTGGGGTGGAGATTGGCCAAGGCGCTGTCCTAAGCAGCAGGGTTGCTCAAGTTCAGCTGATCTCCAGCTGCCCTTAGGCTCTTCCCAACTCCCTCTAACCCTCCCAGGGTCTGCTCAGCATCCTCCCTGGACCCTACCCAGCCCCAGGAGCCTCTGGAGTCTCCTAGAAGCCAGGGAGACATGAGCAGTCCAGGCTGCAGCCCCTTCCCATAGTAGCAGTCCAGACCCCCGCCCAGGCTCAGAGCCGCGTGCAGGGCTGTGGGTGGGCTCATGGGCAGGGTCTTCTGTGATCTGGTCTATACACCAAGCATCAACTACAGCGTCAACTGCTGCCCCCACCACGTCTACCTCCACTACATTCACAGCACCAGTCACCCCGGAAGAAACCAGCAACTCCCCAACTCTGACTGGCCACCACTTGGACAAGAGGTAAACCAACTCTGGTTCCCCTGTGGACTACTTGGCCCAAACTCCTCCAATGGAGAACTCTTCGAAGTCCCAGTTTCCAGCCTGAGCTTTGTCTGGGACCTGCATGCTCCTTGGTGAGGATGAGGAAGCTGGGAGCCCTTCCCACTTCCTGTCAGACCACACGGTGTCCTTTCAGTCTCCACACATCCTTCATTCTGCAGCTCAGTGCTGTTTGTAGGTTCATTCATTCACCCCACTTTTACTGTGTTATAATAACTTCGACCTGGCTGCACCATGCTGAGCTCAGGGGACCCAGACATGGACGGTCCCTGTGGAGCGCAGAGCTTAGTGTGGGCGACGGATGAGTTGGCAGTCAGTGAGGACGGTGTGGCTCATGTGAGTGGGCCATGGGGTCATGGAGCTGCAGGGATGGCTCTTGGGTCCAACTTCTGGGAGGACAAGGAAAGCAGGGCTTGGGGAAGTCCTGTTTCCCTTAATTTTCCTCTGATTACTGTTATGGCAAGAACAGTGATGCCGATAGTTTCTCACATCTCTGGAGCACCTGGCAGTTCACAAAAGGCTTTCCTGTGCATTATTTTGTTTTCTTTGACCTTTCCTACCCACCTCATGTGGAAGAAGGGGCAGATATAAATGTTCCCATTCTACAGAAGAAGGAACTGAGCCTCAGTCCCTTCCTCAGTGAAGGGTGGCACTGGTGCTTGGATGGAAGTCTCTGGGCTCTACACCATAGCTCGGGTCACGCCTCTTAGTGCCCTGGCCAACCACTTGCAGTCAGCTGGGCTTTCTAGAAGTGGAACGTCCCCTTTCATTTCCTCCTTTCACTTTCCCTGGTCCTCTTGACTTTGTTTTTAGGTCCACCAAGTGTCAAGGTCTCCTATTGCTGGGACCTTGCCACAAAACCCCTGTGGGAGGTCCCTGGTATTCTGACCACCCGAGACCCTTCTACTCCCCCTCTCCCATTGCCTTCTGTTTTTTTTCTTTTTTTTTTTAATTAAACTTTTTAAGGTTTTCTTTTTCTTTTTTCTTTTTAGACAGAGTCTTGCTTTGTAGCTGAGATGAGTACATGGTGCCATCTTGGCTCACTGCAACCTCTGCCTCTCATGTTCAAGCGATTCTCACGCCTCAGTCTCCTGAGTAGCTGGGAGACTACAGTCGCCTGCCATCTCGCCCAGCTAATTGGTTTTTTTTAAGACTGATTCTCACTCTGTTGCCGAGGCTGGAATGCAGTAGTATGATCTCAGCTCACTGCAACCTCTGCCTCCCGGGTTCATGTGATTCTCGTGCCTCAGCTTCGCGAGTAGCTGGGACTACAGGTGTGAGCCACCATGACCAGCCAATTTTTAGTAGCAATAGGGTTTTGCTGTGTTGGCCAAGCTGGTCTCCAACTCCTGTCCTCAAGTGATATGCCCACCTCAGCCTCCCAAAGTGCTGAGATTACAAGCATGAGCCACCTCGCTTTGTCCCTATTTTTCTTTTTCCTAAGCAAATCAATACAGGATGCTCTCTGATTTGAAAGTTTATTTTCTACCAAACTGCTTTGAATAAGTAATAGTTAAGGTTTTTTAAAAATTATTTTATGAATTGAAGCCATATGTAAGTACCCAATTAGGGCCTTTGATTAGCATGACATGGTTTATTCACTCATTTATTGAACACATAACTCTTGAGCACTCACTCTAGCCTGTCACTGTTTAAGGGAATTAAAAACGGTACAAGAATGGACCAAATAATCAAAATGCCTACCCTCGAGGTACTTACAGTCTAGAGCTAATTAGTGTAACCACATAGGGTTGACACAATTAATTGATTGATGAATTTCTTTTTTTTTTTTTTTTTTTTTTTTTTTTTTTTTTTTTTTTTTTTTTTTGAGACGGAGTCTCGCTCTGTCACCCAGGCTGGACTGCAGTGGCCGGATCTCAGCTCACTGCAAGCTCCGCCTCCCGGGTTCACGCCATTCTCCGGCCTCAGCCTCCCGAGTAGCTGGGACTACAGGCGCCCGCCACCTCGCCCGGCTAGTTTTTTGTATTTCTTAATAGAGACGGGGTTTCACCCTGTTAGCCAGGATGGTCTCGATCTCCTGACCTCGTGATCCGCCCGTCTCGGCCTCCCAAAGTGC